>NW_027126533.1:0-15215 GCF_037325665.1 Littorina saxatilis | reverse complement strand
TATAGCGGTTTAATTAAGAGTAATTAAGCAATGGCACATACCCAGCAGTGGCTGTCCTATATTGTTGAAGATGAAAATAGTTCAAGATCGTCTGTGTAATTGCTCTGGTCCTTCGCCATTGTTATTATAATTAAGTAAAACGTGTGTGTATGTGTGTGTGTAAAGCATATCTCCGAGTGTGTGTACTTGTCTTCACACATAGAAAGCATATAAGGATATAATTATGGTAGGGTTAACTATAGATACGGATTTCCATTTCGAGAGAGACATGTTAGATTCGTCATAAGTGCATGGAAGCACGTTTGACTCTCTTGCACCAATGTTCCATTGACAGTTAGAACACACACACACACACACACACACACACACACACACACACAACTCTCACATCGTACTCAGGCCTTGTTGTTGACAATGGCGGTGCCATTCCAATGTCTGCTGATAGTGTCATGGCCATCCGCTGATAATACTTCTGTTGTCTTTTTCTACTGAAGAAAACTGGTGTATATGTGTGGTATTGGAACTATCCGAATACGTGACATGAATTATCTCCGCAAAATAGTTCAGGCAGTTGCTTGACTTAGCTGAATGCACAAAATGTATGTACACACACACACACACACACACACACACACACACACACACACACGTCACACACACACACTATGTAACACACACACACTATGTAACACACACGCCACGAAGGGCAAACGGACGAACAGACTGACTAACATGGTGACGATCAAAACTAGACCCACGAGCACGTAATAATAGAATACTCAATTGCATGAATGAAGCGACATATAGGCCTGGTAGCAAAGTTGCATACTCCTGCGGAATAAGCTCTTTATTGAGTTGAGTCAATCAAATAATAATACAAATCTCCAGAAACTGCTGATTTCTCTCCTTTACAAATCCACAAGACCAAGCCAAAAACAGCCAATGTCAATCGGAAAAACGTTCTTCTCGCGTAAATAACTGCTGCTACTAGCGAACGTTTTCCAAAAGAGGCCAATGAAGAAATGTAGATCGCAGAATAGAGAAAAAAGAGAGACAGTAGACAAGAAGAGAAGGAAAGAATAGTGAAAAAAACATGAAAATGGTAAAAAAATAAATTAAAAAAAAAGCAGGAGTGACGATCAGGTCAATGAGTAAATAATTGAAAGAAAACAACAAGTCGCGTAAGGCGAAATTACTACATTTAGTCAAGCTGTGGAACTCACAGAATGAAACTGAACGTAGTCCGCCGCTAGTGCAAAAGGCAGTGAAAGTGACGAGCCTGTTTGGCGCGGTAGCGGTTGCGCTGTGATTCATAGCACGCTTTACTGTACCTCTCTTCGTTTTAACTTTCTGAGCGTGTTTTTAATCCAAACATATCATATCTATATGTTTTTGGAATCAGGAACCGACAAGGAATAAGATGAAATAGTTTTTAAAACGATTTCGGAAATTTAATTTTAATCATAATTTTTACATTTTTAATTTTCAGACCTTGTTTTTAATCCAAATATAACTTCTTTTTTTTTCTTTTTTTGGAATCAGAAAATGATGAAGAATAAGATGAACGTAAATGTGGATCGTTTTATAAAAAAAACAAAAAGTTTAAATTTTCAGATTTTTAATGACCAAAGTCATCAATTAATTTTTAAGCAACCAAACTGAAATGCAATACCGAAGTCCGGCCTTCGTCGAAGATTGCTTGGCCAAAATTTCAATCAATTTGATTGAAAAATGAGGGTGTGACAGTGCCGCCTCAACTTTTACAAAAAGCCGGATATGACGTCATCAAAGACATTTATCAAAAAAAGAAAAAAATGTCCGGGGTTACCATTCCCAGGAACTCTCATGTCAAATTTCATAAAGATCGGTCCAGTAGTTTAGTCTGAATCGCTCTACACACACACACACAGACACACACACATACACCACGACCCTCGTCTCGATTCCCCCTCTATGTTAAAACATTTAGTCAAAACTTGACTAAATGTAAAAAGGGGACGAAAAAAATGCAGGACATAAAAGATGGATTGGAGTAAGTAAAGGCTGGGAAAAGGACAAACAGGACGACGTGAAAACACAACGTTGAATTGATCGTGGACCTGACCATGACTAATTTATCAAAACAAAGTCAAAAGGGTTTGGAAGACAAAAATTCTAAATTTAATTACTGAGCTGGCCTTGAATACTTTATAAAAACAATCTTAATACCGTGTACGTGCAGAAAGACCGTGCGAAACGCATACAACAGGAAACAAAGCCAAATCACTGCATAAGACAGATGGAACTTTGGGCTTCAGGAAACACCAGGAAGGTGTAGGAATGTGCAGCCATTTTCTCCAAACCAGGTGGAGCTGATTCTGGTGTCAAGGGAGGTAAGGCGTCGTGCACCAGCTGCAGTTTGACCCCGTTCAACGACATGTATCTGCAATGAAAGAAATCAACGCAAGGATAAGGTAATTAAGGTAAGGATATGTTATGTCATTAAGGTAAGGTAAGGGTTCAAAATAGTCCTGTGAGGTTACATTCATGGACATTCTAGATTCTTTCTTCCTTTGCAGAACCCAGGAATTGAACCAACTCCGATAGCGACAAACTCATTTCAACGATATGCACTCAAACGCATAAGCCTGGTGCATTCTGCGCGAAAATGTGAATGAAAAAAGGATATACTATGCATAGTTAATATGTAAAGCGAGGAGAGCATAGACTACTGCGGTTCGCGCTGTCATTATTATTATCATTATCATTATTATTATGAGGACAGCAGGCTTTGGGCGTTTTTTGAGGCGAAAAAGGGTGCTTTTTGGACGCACGAAACAGGCATTCAATGGAAGAAATGCTCAAAAGTAGGAGGATTAAAATGCCCTTTCGCATGGAAGACTAAAAGCTGATAGTTAGCGCTGACTTACAGGGACACCAGTCCATTGTGGTCTCCCGCAGTCAGAGAGTAGCGCAAGCGATGCTGGCTATGGAACTGGTGCAGGTCAAAGGTCACAGTGTAGTTGTTGGGATTCAGCATGCACACCACCACACTTCCTGGTTTAAAACTGTAGAAGAACCAATTATAAGCCTTTGAAATAAAAAGCTGTGTTCATGTCGACAAATACGTTTCCTGCTTAAGCACTGTTATTTCCTCCCGCATGAAAAGAGTACGCAAGACTTCTATGTCATAACACAGGACACGGACATTGTGGGCCACTTGCGTACCCACCCCCCCCCTCCATTCCCACATAAACCCCCCACCCCACCCCACCCCATGCAAACCCCGCAACGAAAGGAGAAAAAATGCCAAATGATGAGTTTGAAAAAGTGATGATTGCTGTTACTTTTTGATTAAGCGGGAAAGTTCGTTTAATCACTCATGCTCACACCTTTCCTTGATGTGTTACAAACCCGGGCAGCTGCAGGAAACACCCACTCACGAACACACAACCAATGCTATTACACAAACAACTGTACGTTACATGAATCATTACTGACCTGTCAGGGTTGGCACAGGCAGCGTAGACACGGATATCGTGACGTCCTGTAGCGTTGAACACAGCGCCACTTACAATCCTTTTGTACAATACTGTCAGCCAGAAATCCTGAAAATACATAATGGAAAACAGACTACTCAAGCCTCAGTTCTGACAATACTAAAAGGTATGAAATGTTCAAATTCATTCTCTGTAAATCATTAGCTTGATTTGAATCTGCTGCAATTGGAGCAGGTGATCACCGCTTAATGTGCAGTACACAGTAATAGCTCTGACAAGATTTTGTTTGTTTGTTTGTTTGCTTAACGCCCAGCCGACCACGAAGGGCCATATCAGGGCGGTGCTGCTTTGCCATTTAACGTGCGCCACACACAAGACAGAAGTCGCAGCACAGGCTTCATGTCTCACCCCGTCACATTATTCTGACACCGGACCAACCAGTCCTAGCACTAACCCCATAATGCCAGACGCCAGGCGAAGCAGCCACTAGATTGCCAATTTTAAAGTCTTAGGTATGACCCGGCCGGGGTTCGAACCCACGACCTCCCGATCACGGGGCGGACGCCTTACCACTAGGCCAACCGTGCCGGTCTCTGACAAGATGAGCAAATACTCATGTGACTCTCCTTCGTCATAAATAATATCAATCCGAAACAAATTATTTGCTGCTCTAGCCCCATTAACTTTCAAATATGATAATTTCCTTGTGACTGACCCAAACTCGAACGCATTGAGACATATATGACCAGTATCAAAAACACTTCAGTCCAGAAGTCATCTTCTCCTTGACAATTGTTAACATTTCGAAAATCTAGTAACCATTAACAAATGAAGAAATTGGTAGTTTTTCACACAACATCGTACACGTTGACGCACTCACCGGGTTAGGATTAAGCTGTTGATTGATAAGGCCGTAGTGACCAGCGTAGAACGCTTGACGAAGTACGGTCTCCACGCCCTTCAAGGCGCACATTCCTAGCTTGTCCAGCCACCTGAAGAATTAGAAAAATAAACATCCCTTGGAAAAACAACGAACGAACGAACGAACGAACGGACGATCTTTATTACTCACGGATGGAGATTTTAGGCTGACAATCTGTCCCTGCTAAAACTAAGACACAAAATGGTGACAACAAAAAACAAACATTTGCAAACAGACACGAAACAGAAGATAAAGATGTCTACACTAATCATACATAATTACACAATAGAGACAGACAGAACGAGAGAAAGGAAGGCAGGCAGGTAGTACAACTGATCAATAGACAGTCGGACAGAGAACACTCATGCTGTTTAGTTTTGGTATTTGACCACGTTGAAAGACATCCCATGTAAAAGTATGGCCAGATCTGAGACGCTGAGCCACACTGATTGACGGGAAGGAAGTTTGCCTGTGATTTCATGTTGATTCTTTGCTCAACATGAAAAGCGCGGAATGATCTTGTGTGTAGCATATCTGAAAATTGATTACGAAGACTCACAAACATCCGGCCACTAATCTGTCAAGGTATTTTGTACACAAGATAATTCGTACGATTAAATACGATTATATCCACACACACCCTCCCCCCGCCCCTGTCCCAAGATTTGTTAATTGGCCGTAACTTGTCATGTAGAATAATTATCTCTGTAGCACCACTCACAGAAATCCAGCCACGAATCTGTCGGAAACACCGCGCATGCCTCCTGACGACGCAGAGGAAGTCTCACTCAGCCACACCGGAAGTAGAGGGTCCAGGGAACGAACCTGTGAAAATGCATCGTCCAAACGCGAGGCCAGGCTATCCATTCTGTGGATGCTGGTGAAGTCACTCACATGGCCGTCTGATCCCTCAAAATAATACCTGCAAAAACGGAAGAGCAACTTTGTATTAAGCCTCTCATTGATTGGGCGAAGTCGACTTCACGACGTCCACTTCACAAAGCTGGCTGCACGAAGCTTTGGCCCTGAATTTTGAATAAAACGACTTCGCGAACACTAAGTCGACCCTAGGCTCATTTAAGGACAACTTTTACAAAGTGAATACCCGACTTTTAACTGATATACTTGCCGATTAAACGGAAAACGCATCTGCAGCCGCAAACTACTGATAGGTTCTACAATATATGGAGAACATTTGTGTTTCTGTCTCTCTTTCGGGGCACAGGAGCTTTGATACAAAGGATAAAGGAATATTACGCGGATGTATACCCGGACCCCTAGACACAGTTGTTAACATAAAGTATGGTTGGACGT
The DNA here is from genome assembly GCF_037325665.1 of Littorina saxatilis. Classification (NCBI taxonomy): domain Eukaryota; kingdom Metazoa; phylum Mollusca; class Gastropoda; order Littorinimorpha; family Littorinidae; genus Littorina; species Littorina saxatilis. The sequence goes on along the minus strand of NW_027126533.1, from coordinate 9,500 downwards.
TTGCTCGCTACTGCACGCTTACAAGGTAGTTAACGGTGGAAACAAATCTGCATGCAACAATGTGGCAAAGGGCAAGCTCCTGTGTTTTGGGGTGTCGTTGGTAAACCAGCTTCATCGGTCGGCACTAAATCGTCTAACTTGATTTCGCTAGTGCATACTCAAATGCTCTACATCAAAGACCAAAAAAATATCGAACATATGAGTAATTAATAATAATAATAATAATAATAATAATAATAATAAATGAGCATTTATATAGCGCAACATCATAATTGTACTTCAATTGATGTCAATCATGTTAGTGTGAGGCGTTATCTATACATATAAATAAAAGAGAGTGTCTGTCTGTGTGTCTGTCTGTCTGTGGTCGCCATACCTCTGAGATGGCAAGAGGCAGGAACAAGATAGTGTGCATGTACACTCCCTAGGTGCCGCAGATGTGCACCTGGGTTTTAGTTTCTTGATTCATTGTTTCCTTTCTCAGATTATGGACCTCCCATTTATTGAATACAGCCTATATGGTGCAAGACCAGTTCAGTGCCTACTGTTCACCTGTAGCAAGCACATCATGCCAGTGATATTAGAGACTCGCTATAATTGCTCCAATGAGGGGAAGAAATGAAGAATGAAAAATTAACTGGACAGTTCCGGAATTTCTAGAAGGTAAGGGAGATAACTCTTTTTTGTCTGTGGTCGCCATACCTCTGAGATGGCAAGAGGCAGGAACAAGATAGTGTGCACGTACACTCCCTAGGTGCCGCAGATGTGCACCTGGGTTTTAGTTTCTTGATTCATTGTTTCCTTTCTCAGATTATGGACCTCCCATTTATTGAATACAGCCTATATGGTGCAAGACCAGTTCAGTGCCTACTGTTCACCTGTAGCAAGCACATCATGCCAGTGATATTAGAGACTCGCTATTGCTCCTATGAGGGGAAGAAATGAAGAATGAAAAATTAACTGGACAGTTCCGGAAATTTCTAGAAGGTAAGGGAGATAACTCTTTTTTTGTATCCAAACAAAGGAGGTAAAGCTAATCATAATGGGATAGCGAGCGTCTTAAATTGCAACAGGGCTCCGCTTACTCCCGGGCGAAGAGAAAGAGAGTGTCTGTCTGTCTCTGTGTGTGTGTGTGTGTGTCTGTCTGTCTGTCTGTCTGTGGTCGCCATACCTCTGAGATGGCAAGAGGCAGGAACAAGATAGTGTGCACGTACACTCCCTAGGTGCCGCAGATGTGCACCTGGGTTTTAGTTTCTTGATTCATTGTTTCCTTTCTCAGATTATGGACCTCCCATTTATTGAATACAGCCTATATGGTGCAAGACCAGTTCAGTGCCTACTGTTCACCTGTAGCAAGCACATCATGTCAGTGATATTAGAGACTCGCTATTGCTCCTATGAGGGGAAGAAATGAAGAAAGAAAAATTAACTGGACAGTTCCGGAAATTTCTAGAAGGTAAGGGAGATAACTCTTTTTTTGTATCCAAACAAAGGAGGTAAAGCTAATGATAATGGGATAGCGAGCGTCTTAAATTGCTACAGGGCTCCGCTTACTCCCGGGCGAAGCCGGGCTTAACTGCTAGTACATATAATAAAAGAGAGTGTCTGTCTGTGTGTCTGTCTGTGGTCGCCATACCTCTGAGATGGCAAGAGGCAGGAACAAGATAGTGTGCACGTACACTCCCTAGGTGCCGCAGATGTGCACCTGGGTTTTAGTTTCTTGATTCATTGTTTCCTTTCTCAGATTATAGACCTCCCATTTATTGAATACAGCCTATATGGTGCAAGACCAGTTCAGTGCCTACTGTTCACCTGTAGCAAGCACATCATGCCAGTGATATTAGAGACTCGCTGTTGCTCCTATGAGGGGAAGAAATGAAGAATGAAAAATTAACTGGACAGTTCCGGAAATTTCTAGAAGGTAAGGGAGATAACTCTTTTTTGTCTGTGGTCGCCATACCTCTGAGATGGCAAGAGGCAGGAACAAGATATTAATAATAATAATAAGAAGAAGAACATTTATATAGCGCTAAATCAAAAACTTTCGTTAAAAAGGCTTGCTCTAAGCGCTTGACATCTAAACTAAAACGTCATTCACACTCTTTGCAATGATGTACAAGAACTTCATGTCACACTCTTTCATTCAGTATAGCACCATTCACACAGTTGTTATTCTGTACAAGACAATAAGTTAGTCTAACATTTAAAATGTTCATAAGATGAAAACAAGAGAAAACCAGACTGATTAAAACAACTGCTTAGTACTAACAAAGCATGAATCTTAATGATAACGTAATACATATTTAACTGTTAAGACCATAAAAAACCTATATGCTAAAATAACTTCGAACTTTTAAGAACTTCTTATAAGATACACAGCACATCTAGATAAACACCAGAATGATAAAACAAAAGGCAACTCGTTAAAACTATTAAATGCATCAATGTCTAAAACACGAAAGACTCAAATATAAGATACACAATTCTCTAGAATTGTTTATTAAAACTGAAACGGACCTGCTCAAAGTAAACCATACCCACCCCCTCCCTACCCACCCCCAACCCTCCTCCTACACTAAATACTAATTATTTCTACTCTTAACTTCCCAACTACACGTTATCCATAAACTAGCACAGGAACATGTGTGTCAGCATTATGTGGCACCGACATGACTTGTGCATATCTAGCTTACAGCTAAGGGTTAAAGTTAAAGGACTACTGCAGTGAAAAATTATATTTTTAATAATTTAAAACAACAAAAGACAAAATAACAAGCTGAATAGAGATGGAACCGTTACAGAACAGGATGGCAAAATGTTGCGACTTTAGGAGTTGTGTTTCTGGAAGAGGTGAGTTTTGAGTGCTCGCTTGAATGACTGTACTGACTGAGAGTGGCGAATGTGAGAGGGGAGAGAGTTCCATTGAGTAGATGCGCAAAATGCAAAAGTGCGTGCAATAGTGTGCACGTACACTCCCCAGGTGCCGCAGATGTGCACCTGGGTTTTAGTTTCTTGATTCATTGTTTCCTTTCTCAGATTATGGACCTCCCATTTATTGAATACAGCCTATATGGTGCAAGACCAGTTCAGTGCCTACTGTTCACCTGTAGCAAGCACATCATGCCAGTAATATTAGAGACTCGCTATTGCTCCTATGAGGGGAAGAAATGAAGAACGAAAAATTAAGTGGACAGTTCCGGAAATTTCTAGAAGGTAAGGGAGATAACTGTTCACCTGTAGCAAGCACATCATGCCAGTGATATTAGAGACTTGCTATTGCTCCTATGAGGGGAAGAAATGAAGAATGAAAAATTAACTGGACAGTTCCGGAAATTTCTAGAAGGTAAGGGAGATAACTCTTTTTTGTCTGTGGTCGCCATACCTCTGAGATGGCAAGAGGCAGGAACAAGATAATGTGCATGTACACTCCCTAGGTGCCGCAGATGTGCACCTGGGTTTTAGTTTCTTGATTCATTGTTTCCTTTCTCAGATTATGGACCTCCCATTTATTGAATACAGCCTATATGGTGCAAGACCAGTTCAGTGCCTACTGTTCACCTGTAGCAAGCACATCATGCCAGTGATATTAGAGACTCGCTATTGCTCCTATGAGGGGAAGAAATGAAGAAAGAAAAATTAACTGGACAGTTCCGGAAATTTCTAGAAGGTAAGGGAGATAACTCTTTTTTTGTATCCAAACAAAGGAGGTAAAGCTAATGATAATGGGATAGCGAGCGTCTTAAATTGCTACAGGGCTCCGCTTACTCCCGGGCGAAGCCGGGCTTAACTGCTAGTGCTAAATAAATAAGAGTAAAAGCGATTGGCTTTCTGTGCCTTTATGTCGACTTTCATTTCACCAAATGTGTTCATAGAACTTCGTAATCATTTAATATTTAGTAGTGTCTTCCCAAACGTACACAAAAACAACAACAACAAAAGAAAAAATAAATAAATAAAAACGACTTACTGATGGAAGGAGGCGGCACGCACAACCTTTGCACCTCCTGCCGCCAGGAATCTACAAGAAAAGAAATATTCCACACATATTTGGCCATGCATTTAACTCCGATAAAACTGATTCTGCCATCTCCCTGCCTGTCCATTGTTGTCTTTCTTCCCATCTGGTACAAAACAGACATTATATAGACAGCCGTGTAAAATTTCATCTCACACGGCATCACTGCAGAGCGCCTAGAACTGTACCCACGGAATATGCGCGATATAAGCGTCATTGATTGATTGATTGATTTTTATTATGTCACCGAACGTGTATATTGATTCGATAAGAAAAATAATCAATTACAATAAAACCGTCATTTGAACGACCTGAGGTTTTATATTTGTGGCACAATAAACATATATGTTAACTGTGTGATAAATAATCAATTATGTTCAAGGAAATCTAAGAAACGCTCAGTACTTTCACATGGAACAGGATAATCTTTCCTCTTAGAAACGTACCCAAATCACGCGCCTGGCTGAACTACTTTCGTAATTATTACCAGTATAAACATTCAAAGTTAATTCCGTACAATAACACGAACAAACAACTCTGCACACAACGCAGTCAGCTAGTTTTTGGTATGTGTGTGGAGTAGAGGATGCTCGTACCCCATGGAAAACGCCTGAGAAGATATATTCTGTAGTGATGGGTTTAATCTTGTTCCTCTTCTTCTGCGTTCATGGGCTAAAACTCCCACATACACTAGTGTTTTCTGTACGAGTAGGGGGAAGCATACTGGGTATTTTCGTGTTTTTCTAACCCACCAAACTCTAACATGGATTAGAGGATCTGTTTCGTGCGCACTTGGTCTTGTGCTTGCGTGTACACACGAAGCGGGATAATTCACATGAGCATGTCTGCACATAAGTTGCCACTGTAGATCGGAAAAATATCCAGCCTTATCCCACCTACAGGGGCGGCCGGGATTCGAACACGCAACCTTCCGCACTAGGCCACTGCGCCCGTCGATTGGTTTCATCAATAACAAGGGAAGGGCTGCACCTTTAACTGGCGGGGGCCCGGGTAGCTCAGGTGGTAGAGCACTGGACTTGTGATCGAGAGGTCGCTGGTTCGAATCCGGGCCGGGACGGACACGGGTCAACTTTATGTGCAGACCCAGAGACGGTATCCATCTCCCACCCCCGTGTCACCACAATGGCACGTTAAAGATCTTGGTCATTCTACCATAAGTGCAGATGGCTGATACCACCTAAACACGCAAACATCAAAAAGCCGTGAGGGCGTAACACTCGAATCGTATAAACCAATTCATGTCCAATATAGGCAATTAAGACCTGACGGACAATAAGCCCCTTAAAATTTACTTTAACTGGCTATCACTGACCCGCGGAAGTTCTTAGGATTGACGCCTGCAGTCTCGGGCCCGACGATGAAGGAGTCACGGTACTTGGGGAATTCGGCCAGGAGCTTCTGAAGGGCAGCAACGTCTCTGGCCAGTTGGTCGGGGGACAGGGTTGTCCCATACTGTCCGCGGTAAATATCGTATTCTGTGTACAGGAATAAACAAGAGAGATAAAACAAAGGAGCTGATACTGAACAAATTGATGTGCAATTGCCTATTTGATTCTTTGTGTTTATATACACGCGAGATAATGTTGTACAAGACATGCATAAAATAAAATGTGGTTACACACACACACACACACACACACCACCCCCCCCCCCACTCACACACACACATAAACACACACATTCACACACATACACATATAAATACATACACACACAACACGCCCACACATACAAACACATGGACACTCGCACACACAAAAGAGAGAGAGGTCAGACAGACAGAGGACGTTGGAGTCGCGGTACTATTGATATTTTGAGATAGTATTTAAAACATGAGACATCTCACCATTTCCAAGTTCAAATCCAGCAATGGTGTAGTTCCTGTCAGCAGAAAATTGCAGCAGCTGGCGAGCGTTGTCAGGATTCCAGGAGCCGTCAGCGTTCCGCTTGAGTGCATTCAGATCAAAGATGAAGTCCCAACCCACTTTCTGATTGAACTCGTTCAAGACTCTCCAGTTGTCAGCTGTCAAGAAATACTTATTTGTGACCCTCCACCACGGAATGAGTCGCATGTCACCTTTGCATGATTTTCATATTTTTACATTTTCCTAAAGAGTTTTTTATGCTCTATCCAGTGGTGAAAACAGTTTTAGAAAAGATCGAAAACTGTTTGAGTTATAAGCCTGTGACTAAGGTGACCCTCACACTGTTGCCAGACACTCCCCGGACTTATATTAATTAAGTCTCGCGCAGAACCGCGCGAGGTGACATGCGACTCATTTCGTGGAGGAGAGTCACATTTATTGTGTATGTTTCAGATTTGAAAAACAAAGGAAAGCAAGCGCTCTAACTGTATACGACATGTGCAATAGAGTACTTGAGAGTTATGCTGAATAAATCTCAGTTCACCTGAGAGAATAACAAGCATTGATATGAACAAGCGAATTTCATCCTCAAATGTGTCAGATATGCACTTTTTGTAATTGTCAACTTGGTTTCGTTTACTTGTTTCATCCAAAGGGGTATTTTCGAGAGGGTTAGATTAATTTTCCAATGCTTGACTGATTCGTTATCCAATAAATTTCAGATTGGTGTGACTCGTATAATAAGCACGTGTGTGTGTGTGCGTGCGTGCGTGGGTGCGTGCGTGCGTGTGTGTGTGTGCGTGTGTGTGTGTGTGCGCGCGAATGTGTGAGTGCGTGTGCATACACATTTCTGTGTATGTGTGTAGGTGTCTATGAGTGACTGAGTCCATACCCGTGTGTGTTGCAGTTGCTCTAGCCTTTCATGTATATCCTAAGCATTTACAACTACCCGAGCGCACGTCAAGCACGTTAATGATTGCCAAACTCTGCCCAATGCGTCACTCATAGATACCTGTCATTGTAAGGCCTGATGCAGCTCGGGTCGTGATCACATGACGCCCCTGGTGATGTCTCCCCCCTATGTCATACGTGGTGTTGTCAGCCATCGTACCCCCCACACGGAGGTAGCAAGGTGTAAGTGCTCGTGCCAAGTTCTGTAACTTCTTGGAGCTGAAACAGTCATTGCTCACACGACACATCGATACATGCACAGCCTGGTGGTGACCTTACCAGTCATTTCTACTGTTAATATTACCAAGTCACCGAGACAGACTTTGTTTCCGTCTGTTTTTACATTTAGTCAAGTTTGGACTAAATGTTTTAACGTAGAGGGGGGAATCGAGACGAGGGTCGTGGTGTGTTATGCGTGATTGTTCTGAAAAGTGACTATTACATGATTGTTCTGAAAGTCTACTATTTATTTCATCGTAATCATGTAAGCCCTCATACGTGATTGTTCTGAAAGCTTACTAATTTACATGATTGTTCTGAAACTCTACTAAAGGTAAACTTGCTTCACCCGTGAAATGTTGTCAGATATGGAACAATATGTATACCTTATGTCTTCGTGGTTTTTTGTGTGTTTTTATATTTAGTCAAGTTTTGACTAAATATTTTAACGTAGAGGGGGGAATCGAGACGAGGGTCGTGGTGTATGTGTGTGTGTCTGTCTGTCTGTCTGTCTGTCTGTCTGTCTGTCTGTGTGTGTGTGTAGAGCGATTCAGACCAAACTACTGGACCGATCTTTATGAAATTTTACATGAGAGTTCCTGGGATTGATATCCCCGAACGTTTTTTTCATTTTTTTGATAAATGTCTTTGATGACGTCATATCCGGCTTTTCGTGAAAGTTGAGGCGGCACTGTCACGCTCTCATTTTTCAACCAAATTGGTTGAAATTTTGGTCAAGTAATCTTCGACGAAGCCCGGACTTCGGTATTGCATTTCAGCTTGGTGGCTTAAAAATTAATTAATGACTTTGGTCATTAAAAATCTGAAAATTGTAAAAAAAAATAAAAAGTTATAAAACGATCCAAATTTACGTTCATCTTATTCTCCATCATTTTCTGATTCCAAAAACATATAAATATGTTATATTTGGATTAAAAACAAGCTCTGAAAATTAAATATATAAAAATTATTATCAAAATTAAATTGTCGAAATCAATTTAAAAACACTTTCATCTTATTCCTTGTCGGTTCCTGATTCCAAAAACATAATCGTAGCATCGTCAGTCCACCGCTCATGGCAAAGGCAGTGAAATTGACAAGAAGAGCGGGGTAGTAGTTGCGCTAAGAAGGATAGCACGCTTTTCTGTACCTCTCTTTGTTTTAACTTTCTGAGCGTGTTTTTAATCCAAACATATCATATCTATTACGGTCTTGCTGAAAAATGGCATTGTGTTCAGTTTCATTCTGTGAGTTCGACAGCTACTTGACTAAATATTGTATTTTCGCCTTACGCGACTTGTTTTTCTGTGTCGGAGACAGTTTCATAATGCGTGTTTGTGTGTGTTTGAGTTGATCCGTCTCTCCACTCCCATTTTTTAGGTGTAGGGGGTGGGGGAGGTTAATTAATATCAACTGACACTTTATCAAACCATTTGAATAATTCATATACAAAATTCTGGTGGTTGCTGTGTGATAAAAAAACAAGTCGAATTTTTGCAGACTTAAAATTGATTGCATCGTATTCTTCATCATATTCTGAATCTAAAAATATATACATATGTCATGTTTACTCTTAAAATGTGATCACAATTAACGAAAATAGATTAATCTTATTCTTTATCATTTCCTGATTCCAAAAACATATAGATATGATAGGTTGTATTCAAACAAGCTCCGAAAGTTAACAAGAATACAGAAAAGCGCGCTTTCCTGCTTAGCACAATACGCTTCCGCGCTATTCTGGCGTGTTAATTTCCTGATTTCACATCGTTTTGCACGTGGAAGGTGAGCGATTTCCTTCTCGCGGGGATTGACGAAGCTGTACTGTCTTGGTGAAAAACTACAGTGCGTTCAGTTTCATTCCGTGAGTTCGACAGCTTGACTAAATGTAGTAATTTCGCCTTACGCGACTTGTTGAGTCTATGTTTATGCATCACTGTTACTGTTTTTGTCGCTGCCCTACACGCCACCAGGCGTGAAAGGCAGTAAGTAAGTAAGTTACTGTATTTACACCCCCGGTATAGGGGTGTGTATAGGATTCGGTCGATGTGTTTGTTTGTTTGTTTGTTTGTTTGTGTGTTTGTGTTCGCATATAGATCTCAAGAATGAACGGACCGATCGTCACCAAACTTGGTGAACAGGTTCTGTACATTCCTGAGACGGTCCTTACAAAAATTGGGACCAGTCAAACACACGGTTAGGGAGTTATTGGTGGATTAAGATTCTACAAGGACTTATAGAGGGACATACTAATGGTCAAAGGGAAATAACCTTCTCAGTTGGTGGCAGTGAGAATGGTTATTTCCCTTTGACCAACGGGGGTGTTTTTCCTGCCTCGGAGGAATTTCTTGTTTTTCTCTGAAAATACATACGTGTGTATTCGCGCGTGTGTGCGTGTTTATGCTCACACACACACACACACACACACA
>NW_027126532.1:37500-63000 GCF_037325665.1 Littorina saxatilis | reverse complement strand
CCCCTCAACATCAGGAAAACAGTCTGCATCGCCTGAAATCCCCGGAATGTTGCCTATTATCAAATCAGCGACAGGATCATTCAGGACGCAACAAACCATATCTCCCGACACATAAGGTGTCTCAACTTTAACTTTCGCCTGAGGATAAGTAAGGACCTCCCCACCAAATGTCTTACAAGTGATGTTACCACTGACAAACTGGTCTTTTGACACCAATCCTCTACGCACTCCAGACATCGTTGAACCCGTGTCTCGAAGGACTGTACATTCTCTCTCGTTGACACTACCATGTTCCAGCTTCAAACTTTGCACAACTTCCTTAACTGGAGGATCGACTGGAGGTACGACCTCCCGAACAACTGCATTTCCTGACTCCCTCTCTTCTAGAAATTTAGCCATCGGACACGATTTCAATTTATGGCCGCCTAAACCACAAGCCCAGCAAGGATTTACAGGATTTATCCGCAATGGACACTCTTCACACCAATGACCTTTTTCCCAACACAGAAAACAAGTGTCGTCCTCTCGGGGTGAACGAACTCTCTTACCATGTGCACGTCTGCGTCTACTTCTACGTGTTTTATATGCACCCTCATGTGGATATGTCTGAGCGTCAGACGTCACCTTTCCAGAACTCTCTTCATTCTGGTTATCACTCCGCTTAGCAAAACCAGAACCAACCCGCGGTAACTCCTGAACACCCTCGTGATTATCACCATGTGCAAAAGCAGCGCCAACATAATCTTCCTGAACACAGGAAGCAGCTGAGAAAATAGTAGACCCTGACTTCCGTGATAAACGGTAATTCTCGGCAGCTGTGACCATATCATCAAGTTGAACAAGACCTCTTTCTCGAATGAAAGTTGCTACGTCGGCTGATACACTTTCAAGGAATTGTTCTGTCAGAATCAAGTTTCTTAAACCATCAACATCAGTGGTTATCTCAGACAGCGCAACCCAACGATCAAACAATCGTCGCAACTCAATTCCAAAAGTTTGGAACGGTTCATTTTCTCTTGGTTTACTATATCTGAGTTTTTGTCTAACATTTTCAGATGTGCACTGAAATGTCTTCAGCAAGTTCTCTTTCAAAGATTGGTATGTTAGTTCACCAGCAGCAGCAAGGCTATGGTATAGGTTTAATGCATTGCCCTCTAAAAGAGCAGACAAGTACGTGATCCACCTTGTCTCTTCCCATCCCAGAGATTTTGCATGAGTTTCAAATCGGAACAAGTATGAGTCTATATCATCTTGCTGTTCCCTGAATGCAGGGAGTCTGGGGTAAACAGGGCGAGCACCTACATTAGTGTGAGAATTCCGAACATTTTGCGGTGTACACGACCCAGCACTAAGTTCAGCCTGCCTAATCTCAAGTTCTCTTTGTTTCAACTGGTGTTCTCTTTCTTCCCTTTCTTTTTGCATTTGTCTTTCTTCTTTTTGCATTTGTCTATCTTCTCTTTCTTTTTCTCTTTCCATTTCTTTTTGTCTTCGACTTCCTTCAATTTCCCTTTCTTTTTGCTTTTCATCTTTTTCTCGTTTTCTCTCCAAACGATCAAAACTCTCTTTCACGTATTTCTCACGTTTATCGGCAGCCAGACCCAAAGTCTCTGCCTGTTTTACAAACTTTTCAAACAACGCATCATAATCATCTTCGCTCTCCATTGTGTAAGTTTTGAACTTTCAAAATCACACCAAAATATGTCCAAGTTTAGAGAAAAGTTTTGAAAAAGTTTCAAAGATTAATGCAAGTTCAAGTAATCTACTTGAAAACTGTCAAGTACCATAAAAAAATCTGGCACCCGATACAATAGTCAACACAAGACTATATCCAAACACGTTTTGGCGTAAATTTCACGCAAAAATATCCAACAGTTTTAATGAAAGTCAAATATTCAGTCAATGAAGTCAAAACGAATCTTCAAACATATATACAAGTACAACCAAAACAACAACCCCAAACCACAAATAGGAGGAAAAATTCAAGGTCAAAATTACAACACAAGTAAAGACTTAAAACTAATCAACAAACTAAGTACTAAATCAGAAAATCAAAGCCAAAATAAGTGAAGTCCAACTTAATAAAACGCAGTTGGAAGCAAAATAAAACGAAGTTCCAACAAAAAATTTATGAAGTGAAACACTCCCTATTAAACTTAAACTAATTTAAAGTTGTAAATAGTAGCTTACAATAACTGTATACACTACTAATAAGATTAACTTAATTTAGATCAACAAGACAACAAAAAATGTAGATGGAGGCAAATAAAACAAATTCCAAAAAAAAATATTAAAGTGACACAATCACCAAACAGCAGACTAAATTAAACCAACAAAAAAAATTCAAAGTACTCAATCTACTACCATAACAAATAACAAATCAAAAGTAAACTAAAACTTAAATCTAATTAAAGTCTATATCAAAATACCACAACTAATTACCTTAATTATTTACAACAAATCAACAAAAGCAATGCCACAAAATCAATAAACCTAATTAATCACACAAAATAAAAAATTCCAAGATCAAATTAGAAAATTTCAAAGTCAAAAAGAACAAAAATTAACCACAGTTAAACAACTTTACAAAGGCAAAGGGCAATAAACAACAGATAGATCCCTATTCCAAAGCAGAAAGAAGAAAAAAAATGTTCTAAATATTTTACAAAATTGAAAGCACAGAAAAGAGCAAGGAAAGAGAAATGACAGACCCCACAGGAAGAAAAATGAAGCTAATCCCTCAGTGCTTAGAACTATACAATAAGCACTACCGTAAAACTGGAGACGGTAACAAAACAACACAAGACATGAAAGTCACAACTATTCAATCTGAAAAATCTCTGCGTGACCTACTGCCAAAAGTTCTGAAAATCCAACACAGGGGACAAAATTAAATTTAGCAAAGCAGGGAAACAACTATGAATTTATAACTAACACAGAGTAATCGGGGTCACCAAATGTTACGGCCGGAATTTCGATGTGTATGTCTGTATGTATGTCTATCTATTCCTATCAAAATTGCGCGTGCTACTCTCTGTTTACTAATAACTGTTCTTCACACACACACACACACAACACTCCAACCAGGCACAAAGACAAGAACACAGCAAAGCCCTTTGCCCCTGCACCTCTATTAAAGTATTCAATCACAACATAAACATATTATTATACATCCATTCTACAGATCACTTTCGCTCAACATGAAAGTCCTATTTCTGTCAACACACAGAAATCAAACATGACAAAATTACATACATGTTATTATGTCACGCAATCTACAGTTCCCGTGCACACACGTATAACCTTGAGGCTTTGTTCCGTGAAAGCCCGTCTGTCTCAAAACACACGAAGACACTGTCTCAAACAATTCTTCTGTTACTATTCAGTTCTGTTATACACAGATAACAAACCCCACGACGCTCGACGTCTCGTGGTTATTCACTCGGGAAACGTATCTGTGCAGCTATCACGCTGGTTAAATTCTCTCAGTCGTACTCACAGTATACAGTGGCACACACTGCTTCACCCCACCCACACAACTGTCTCGTGTGGTGGAATGGGACGGGGTTCCCGTTACGCAGCGCTTCACGCTGTCTTTCCCTCCAGCGTCTCCACAGCCCTCGGCTGGAGCATGAGGGCAGAACCTCCCGTCTCGTTCCCGCTTCCGCGACTGCTCTCAGCCCGGGATATCTCCGGAACCCACTCGGCCCGGGGTGCTAAAAAACACAAGTTTAAACTACCATAAGTCTCCATACTTGAATAAACTTTTATAACGTTCTTTATCACTACCGTCAACTATCTTATGCGGTTACAGTATATACACCCGCTAACTCATAAGCGAATTCATTTCCGAAAAACATGTAAACATTCCATTTTCCACAATGGCTGACAACCGCGCACGTTTTTCAGTTAATTCACACATGACTCTCCCGGTCATTTCTCAAGTCAATATTTCCGAGCAAAATAATATCTCCGAGTAAAATATCAATTCAATAAATACCTGTAAACACAGCAGCTGAATCTACTGATTCAGTAACCGCGACACGAGTCTCCAAAGGACCTCTAGCGCCCGGTGAGCAACTTTACAACTGGGAGACACGTCTGCTCCTGTCGACAGTCTGCAAAGCTCTGAGCCTGTATTATCTTTACAGCGCCCCCTCGGTCTATACTCTGCTCTGATTGGTCACCGACACTACTGCAATGCGTCAGTGACGTCACTGTACGGTGTCCACTCAAAGTTCGTGGCCCATAAATTCTGTACACCTGAGTCACATAACTCCAATATACATCTATGTGCAAATCCGTTTGTCACACTTTCTGAGCGTGTTTTTAATCCAAACATATCATATCTATATGTTTTTGGAATCAGGAACCGACAAGGAATAAGATGAACGTGTTTTTAAATTGATTTTGAAAATTTAATTTTGATAATAGTTTTTATGTATTTAATTTTCAGAGCTTGTTTTTAATAAAAGTTTGAGTCAACTTTTGTCCACAGAATGTTTTTAATTTTTCAAAACAATCATCCGTATCAAGGGAATCATTGTGATTGAGACAAGATTTTAGGTTGTCTGCTAGCGAAATGAAGTGTTTGTTAAAATCATTTGGAGATATTTGTGAATGAGTATTGGTTGATCCCTTCCTAGATTTATCAAGAATTTCATTCACTGCTCGCCAGATTGTAGCTGTATCCCTTTTTTCAGAAATCAGTTTATTAAAATATTCTGCCTTTGCTTGTCTCACTGTGTCTAAAACTTTATTTTTTTGCAGTTTATACTCTGTTTTCATGTTGCGCTCTTTAAAATAATCACGCATCGCCATAGCCTCGATAATGTCTGAGGTTAACCAAGGGGGGAGCTGGGGATGTTTCACTCTATGCTGACGTAGTGGTGCGTGTTTATCAATTATTGAACACAAAATATGGTGAACAATATTGCAAGCGCCCTCTGCGTCACTACAATTGAATACGCTATAAAATGGGGCTTGGTTAAGGTCAAAGAAAATGGCAGATTCATCAAAATACTTGAAATTTCTGTATTCGATTGTTGTGTGGCCTTTATGGCGTGATTTTGGCAATCTAAGAGAAATCGAGCAAAAAACAGAATGATGGTCACTAAAACTGGAATGCACTACTTGCGCATTTGCAACGATATTCTTACTATCAGTGTAAATATGATCAATCAGGGTTGATGAAGTATTTGTTTCTCTTGTAGGGGTTTTAACCAGCTGATGAAGACCAAACAGAGCAGTGGTTGAGCACCACGTTGTTTGAGGCCTGAGTAGGTTAATGTTAAAATCGCCAAGCAATACAACATTCTCGTCACGAGCCTTCACTCTGTCCATCATAGAAACAAAATCATCAATCCACCTTGACGTTTCAGCAGGGTTACGATACACATAGCCAATAAGCAAGGGAGAGGATTTGTCATGTTTTAGTTCCAACCACATACATTCAACATTTTCATCTTCAAGATCAGTTCTACGTTTGACAATCCCAGCAATGGACTGATGAACATAAACAGCGATGCCTGTTTGGCCTACTCGTGCATTGTCCCGTCGTAAAACCGAATAATTCGGAATAATAACAAAGCTGTCTGAGATACGCGAATCTAGACGCGTTTCACTTACACCGAAGAGCTGTACCAGCTCTGGTTGCTGGTTTAGCAATACACAGACATCGTGTACTTTGTTGACTAAATGATAAATATTTACATGCCCTATACGGAGAACAGTGTTTGATGTTGTTGACATTAGGACGAAGTGCAATATTGTAACAAACAGCAGTAGATAATAAAGCAAGGAAAATCCGGAAATATGAGTATCCGGAGCAGTCAAAACAACAGTTCTAGTATATCATAAACGCACAAGGATTTCTCCAAGTAAATGTCAAGATTCCCACAACACGAATTATAGTTGCTATTTAGAACAGGATGATACAGGATGAGATAGCAGCACACAAAGGTATGCAATCAAAAATAAAGAAACAAATTGTTGCTTAAAAATGAAGGGTGACCGAACAAAAGGTAAAGCAAATCCCACAACAAACAATGGGATACTAGATAATATAAGCTTAAATGCAAGATGAACAAAACGTTCACAGAAATTAAGGAGACCAGCCGCTTTCTTTGCGGATGAAAATAAGCCAATGGCTTCAGGGCACGACACATACAATGCCGTCACTATAGCGTGACCGACCTGAGGCACATATAAGAAGCGAGCACGTCCAAGTCAGGTCACGAATTTAGCTGTAGAACACAGTTAACAAAGTTAGTTTGAAGATTCCTCAATATGATGAAGGCAGCGCGATTATGCTCACACACAATGCAGGGCTGGTACACAGTTGAAGATCTATCCTTAAAGACACAGTCCACCTTTTCTCTTCTCACGGGTTTTGCTACGAAGCAAAAACAAAAGGGGTTTTAAACGTAGGTTCACAACTCCAGTTACCATAGAACACGAACCTGTGCACAATATCACGATAGTGATAAGTTTAGACACACAGAATCGTCACGGTAACTCACTTGCCCTTTTGAGTTCAGGAACTCGAACGGGCAAGAGAGAGAGAGAGAGAGAGAGAGAGAGAGAGAGGCAGAGACAGAGAGAGACAGACAGAGACAGACAGACAGACAGACAGACAGACAGACAGACAGACAGACAGACAGACAGACAGACAGACCGACAGGCAGGCAGGCAGACAGACAGACACAGACAGAGAGAGACAGAATCAAATGTAAAGCGAACTGTTCAAACCTGTTGCGATAATTAATGTACAGTTCAGTAAAATAAACTGTACTGTTAGTGCCCGACCCGACTCCCCAAACCTACGTCGCGGTTATCTGATGGCTCTCTCTACGTCGTGCCTCTGCGCGCCGCCATGACAGAGAAATGGAAGGTGAAAATCTCTGTGTCTGTTTGACTCTTAATTTTAAATACAATATCACGGAATATCTTACAAAGATTGTTGGTGATTCAAGGGTTTGTGTGCATGCTATAGTCCGACTAACGTGTCAATAGCGGACGTTTTTGGCGTTTTAATTTTTAGGAAAAATCAGACCTTTTGCCCAATCGGCTTCAAGAAGAAAACTTGTTTTATGACGATTAGTACTATCTTTTGGTGATAAGTTTTATTGTTTTTGAATTACCTTAGTAAATATTTGAGTGAGATGACCCAAAATCGGGTACATTTGTATCTCTCAAGCCTCAATGAGAGCATTGATGCATTTAACTGATTTTTAATTAATATAACGAGAGAAAAGACTTGCACAGGGCTCACACTTAAAATGTTGAAAACGAATAGTTTTATTACAAGATAGAACTAACGGCCCTCAACCCCTTTTTTTCTCTCAAGCAATATGTAAAAGTTGTTTCAATTTGTTTCCATTTAAAACGTCCGCTACTGGCACCTCAGTCGGACCATACATAACACTCTGCGACTCGCTCTATCTGAGAAGTAACTAAAGTGTTTTCTTTTAAAGTAATTTGTAACTCTCCGCTCCGCACGCCAATCAAAACAATTCCAAGGAGACGCCTACATCGTTCGGCAAAAAAACACCAAAAAACCCTGCCCCGAGCCAGGACTGAACTAGAAAAGGTTTCGATGACCGTGGGCGGAGCTTTGTGCAGAGGCTGATCACGTGGTCAGGTGAACCAATGGCAACGCGACCCTTTTACGGCCTCTCTATTGTCCAATGTGTGTACTCTATGACCCCTTGAAAACTTCAGCGATTGGTGTGAAGTGTCCTCTTTAGAGAGGGTGAGTTCAGCGGTTAATTACTTTTAACATACTTACCTGAACACATTCATTCCTTCCTTATAAACGATTCAGAGAAAATACCCCCCTTTCTATACACCCACCCCCTTGCATTTTGAAATATCCTAACATTATCTGAAATTGAAGCTGGCGTTAGAAAACATGACTGAAACCCCACCGCTGTTATTATCCTTCCCGATAAAAGAAGAGATACACGAAAATAACGGCCGTTTTCTCAAGGCATATATGTACATACGTGTCGAGGCTGTCCAAATGAAGTGCTACCTGAATTTAACTCTTTAAAAAAAAACTAATATTGATTTGCTAGATTAACATAACATCGCTACCCGAACCGATTTTTATTGAAAATAAACACTTTTTTAAGCTCATATATAGACGACGCATATGTGTAGTAGGTTTGTCGGAACTTTGGCGGAGTAATTTGATAGAGTTTTTAGATTGTGTCAACGACTGTAGACGTGATGTAAGGCTACTCCCTAATGGACCAAGTTCCGTGGGACTGAAGAATCATCAACCGATGTGAACTGCTATTTGTTTAGGTGGATCAGTCTTTCCCCATCGGCAGCCCTGTAAGCTTACATTTACTGAAAAAAATCCTGTTTCATTTTTACATTTAGTCAAGTTTTGACTAAATGTTTTAACGTAGAGGGGGGAATCGAGACGAGGGTCGTGGTGTGTGTGTGTGTGGGTGTGTGTGTGTGTGTGTGTGTGTGTGTGTGTGTGTGTGTGTGTCTGTCTGTCTGTCTGTCTGTCTGTCTGTCTGTCTGTCTGTCTGTGTGTGTGTGTGTAGAGCGATTCAGACTAAACTACTGGACCGATCTTTATGAAATTTGACATGAGAGTTCCTGGTTATGATATCCCCAGATATATTTTTTCATTTTTTTGATAAATGTCTTTGATGACGTCATATCCGGATTTTCGTGAAAGTTGAGGCGGAACTGTCACGCCCTCATTTTTTAACCAAATTGGTTGAAATTTTGGTCAAGGAATGTTCGACAAAGCCCGGACTTTGGTATTGCATTTCAGCTTGGTGGCTTAAAAATTAATTAATAACTTTGGTCATTAAAATTCTAAAAATTGTAAAAAAAATATTCTTTTTATAAAACGATCCAAATTTACGTTCATCTTATTCTCCATCATTTGCTGATTCCAAAAACATATAAATATGTTATATTTGGATTAAAAACAAGCTCTGAAAATTAAATACATAAAAACTATTATCAAAATTAAATTTTCAAAATCAATTTAAAAACACGTTCATCTTATTCCTTGTCGGTTCCTGATTCCAAAAACATATAGATATGATATGTTTGGATTAAAAACACGCTCAGAAAGTTAAAACGAAGAGAGGTACAGAAAAGCGTGCTATCCTTCTAAGCGCAACTACTACCCCGCTCTTCTTGTCAATGTCACTGCCTTTGCCGTGAGCGGTGGACTGACGATGCTACGAGTATAATTATACGGTCTTGCTGCGTTGCATTGCGTTCAGTTTCATTCTGTGAGTTCGACAGCTACTTGACTAAATGTTGTATTTTCGCCTTACGCGACTTGTTTATTTTGAGGTAATCGATAATAGCGTGGCATGAAAAACAATTTTATGAAAACCCGGTGAAAACATATCGCTCCAATGAATGTTGTTCATCATGTGCGAGGTCGGGAAAAGTGTTACACATATCCCGTGAAAACGAAGAGTGTACAGATAAAACTGAAAAGGAATTAAAGCGGAGAAGTCGGCAACTCAGTCAAACCACCTCTAAAAAAGTGACAAATAGTACTAAACTATCGACTACTAATTAAAGGTTCATTTGATTTTGTAACCAAGAATTTAGTTTTTGTTTTTAACGGCACCATTAAGTTAAAATGAAATGCATCTTTTCTGGTTCACATTTAAATAAATCAAAAAAAAATAAAATACCTACCTTTCTTGTTTTTTTATTCACATTTAAATAGTGAGCATTATATCTTTTACACTTAACGAATACTGCATCCCGGTATCAGCATGCTTATTATACAATAAAATAAAAACAGCGCTAGCAAACCATAAACATAATTAATTTCCTTGTAAATCTGTTTTGCTTTTTTCTTTCTTTTTTTATTTGTGTGGGGTGTTTTTTTGCGTGTTTATTTTGGGGAGAGTCTTTTATTGTTCCTCAAAAGCTCTTTGGTCAATATCCCTTTAACTTTGAACTACCGTTCACTTTTAGGACAGAGTGCAATTCTTTTATTTTTGGACAACAACACTGTTGGGGTTGATGTACAAAATTGATGGTTGACTGATCAAAAGATCAAAATATTGTGTGCGATAAAAACAAAAAGCAAGTCTGTTCCTTTAAACCTTTCGTTTAACCAGCAGGTGACATTGTGGCATGGCACGGCCCCCGTTTGACCACCCAGGCTCTCCCTCGCCCACTTTGTCCCCGCAAGCTTTTTTGCTACCTTTTCTATATGGATGCACTGTCAATAAAATGTTTTGAGGCGAATTTGTCGTTTGCTTTCAAAAATAAGATAGTTAATTATCAGATCACCTTTGTGAAGGAGATACTAAAAACCGCACATAATTATTAAAAAAAAGTCGGATGCTTGGCGACAACTGCCGCTCCGACTGAAGGGCTATTTACTAAAAAGGAAGGTGGGGGGGCGGGGGTCCTGGGGAGAGGTGGAGGGATGGTGGGCAAAATGGGACAGAGCCGATACGATTACGATGTGAAGGGGGAGGGGGGCGCAGCAGCAGCAGTTCGTATGCACATGGTGGTCAGTAACTTTAGTAACACAAATCGACGTTTGATTTTAATCCCACACAGATGTGTTAATTTTTCTTTTGTTATTTTCTTTTTTTCTGTCAGAAGAAAATGTATGAATGAAAAACGTGACAGGCTGGATAAAATGTATCTGAGGGAAACGTTATTTCTTTCAGGGTCCGCCTTTTTTTAAAAAAAAAGCAGTGTTTAATTTTAACTTGATTTCATATACATTAATTTAAATCAGAAACGAAGAAAATATCGTAACACCGCAATATAACAGTGTCACAGAACCGTGAAACAATTCCGCGAAAACATTCTCTCAATGCTGACAATGTCTTGGTGCGTGGTTCTCACATGTGGTGTCCAGTTGTCCAGCTTAGCTAATTTAAATTCCGCGTGTGATGTTTTAAGTGGGCCTATTGGGACGAAGCTGAGTAGATTCGGGGTGCGAAAATCAGCAGATTCCACGATTTTATGATCCGCAGCAGAGACTGTCAAGTGCTCTTACCGTGCAAGACGTGACCAGTCGGTCGGATTGAGTCCAGGTGTGATTTTTCGCGTTCTACTTACAGGCGTTTTATCTCAGCTGATAACTCCTTGCCAAATGGTGGCGAAAACTCTCAATGAAAAGTGACATCGCATGCGTTGGGAAGACCGTGGGAAAATATTGAGACCTCAGAATATGGTCCTTTTAATTAGAGACGATTGACCAAAGCAAAAATAATACGACAACACATCATAGTGTGTGTGTTTTTGCACGCGGTCTGTTTCTCATAAGGCACGCAATAAGCACACCCCGGTCGTAAGGGAAAATAGCCTAATATGGACAACTGCCTGATATGGACCACCTCCAGTTCTGACAAACTAACGGTGCTATAGGTCTCAAAACAATTGTATTCGATGTATTCACCCTCTCTGGATAACTTGCACATATATATATATATAACATCAGAAATTGTGAAAGAAACAATTGAAAGTCAGCAGAGACTTTCTTCCGAGATTTGTTAAAATCTCTTAGCAGAGTAAGAGAGAGAGAAAAACAAGTATCCCTTCACAGACATTGGGAGCATCAGACCCTCCTCAGGGGGGACCCAGACTTACAAAGCAAAGTCCCTTTGTGGGGGACGTATCACAAGGAAGTCTAGTCCTGAGGAGGACCATTGTTTTTGTACCTAGACCAGACACGTGTTTCGACACTATTGAATTATCAATCAATCAATCAATCAATGAGGCTTATATCGCGCATATTCCGTGGGTACAGTTCTAGGCGCTCTGCAGTGATGCCGTGTGAGATGAAATTTTATACGGCCAGTAATTGCAGCCATTTCGGCGCATATTTACCTTTCACGGCCTATTATTCCAAGTCACACGGGTATAGGTAGACAATTATTAACTGTGCCTAAGCAATTTTGCCAGGAAAGACCCTTTTGTCAATCGTGGGATCTTTAACGTGCACACCCAATGTAGTGTACACGGGGGGGGGGGGGAGGGGGGGGGGGGGGGGAGTTCGGACACCGAAGAGAGTCTGCACACAAAGTTGACTCTGAAATAAATTTCCGCCGAACCTGGGATCGAACTCACGCTGACAGCGGCCATCTGAATACAAATCCAGCGCGCTACCAACTGAGCTATATCCCCGCTATATATATATATACAATATATATATATATATCCCATGACCTCCCTTCTTTGTCTCTGTAACTTCAGTATGGGTATATATGTTGTATTTTTATAGCTCAATAAATACATCATGGACTCCAAAAAATATATGATAGTGCAGATTCCGATTTGGGCAAAGGACTACTTTCCTCCCGACCTTTGACCTCGCTCGCGCCGAACAATGTGACACATTTGTATGAAGTTCTAAAATCGTATTGCACGGCTCAGAAAACCATATCAGTTGCACGCAAAAATGAATCTCAGAACTGATCTGATGTATGAGATGCAATAAGCAAAAGTTTCTTTCATTATGAAAGCAATGCAGGTCGAAAAAAACGAACATTCAACTTACAAGATAACCAGATGCTAGCGAACCAAAACAAAAACACGAGTACCCTCCCCTTGCATCGTTAGCAGACGACTTTTGAGAATCTGTCGGTAGTGTGTTTTGCCGGTGTGCGCCTTCAGCTATCAAACATCGGCTGTTTCACGTGTTTTGCGAGCAAGTCTACTCTTTTGCCTGGCTCTGCAGTAAGTCCACATATTTTTCCGTAATCCAGTCATATTCCTTCAAAATGCAATCAATCGGCGGTGACAGACGTGTCGGTCGCGTTTTCCTCTCACCCATACCAGTTTAAGTTCATCCATGCAAACACACTCGCAAAACAGTTTATCACGTAGATACATTTCAAATAGGGAGCAAATGGTTAAATCTAAACCTACATATTTGTTCCCTAAGATTTGCTTCTCTGTCAATAAGCCTAATTACACACGTTCGAGAAAAACAACGTGGAATCAATTCTGAATCGAGTAAGCCAAATGGGTCCCAAACCCGTTTCGCCCGTTCTGCCGACCTGAAACGCAAAACAAAAGAATTGTGCGCTTCAACTAAACTAATTTCTATTCGACTTCATTACTTTCTTGCAACTTATGAACCTTTACTTAAAGCTTTTAAATGGTCTGAAAGTAGTGTTACCGCGTACTTATCGATGCACTCATTCGTTTTATTTTTTCAGCGACGGTCACTTAGTTTAAGGTTGCAAAAGGGCTAAGTCTCGCTGGCAACAGTTTTACCCTGCACAGATCGCAACAGTGCCGCTAGTAGTCTACACTTTGTGTTTGATGGTAGAATGGGATATACAGATTACAACACTCGTGGTTTTTTTATATGGCTTGTATTTCAGTCAAGACCCAGCGGGAATATCAATCGAGAGACACTCGCCAGAGGCTCGTGTCTCCCGATGATATTCATCCGCTGGGTCTTGACTGAAATACAAGCCATATAAAAAACCACTCGTGTTGTAACCTATACATATATATAGAATGACGTCAATATAACTTTATATATGCAGAAACACAAACCTTAAAACCGTCAGGCTTTTTTCGTTTGTGCACTTTTGGAGCGTTCACTCTAAATTTGACGCCTAGTAACGGATTAATTTCTGTCCACAACCAAGGCTGTTAATTATCACACACACATTTCTACATATGACAGCAAAGACCGTATTTGTTACATTTTAGCAGTGTTGACCCCGAGTTTCTACTGCAAAACAAAAAAATAAAAAAATACAGCAACATCTCAAAGTACGTGTGTGTCGCCTAATATTGACCACCATCAACTCAACTGAGAACATAAACGGTAAAGGCTAATTTGATTAATTCAGATTGGTGAAAATAACCTATAACTAGTCCTCGAGCTTTCAAAAAAAAATCATTTCATTTTCATTTTCATTACTTTATTGTCCCATCACTGGGAAATTCGGGTCGCTTCCTCTGAGTGGAAAGCTAGCAATCAATCAATCAATCAATGAGGCTTATATCGCGCATAATAATTTATTCCGTGGGTACAGTTCTAGGCGCTCTGCAGTGATGCCGTGTGAGATGAAATTTTATACGGCCAGTAACGGAGTCGCGCTACCCAGGCTTCTGCGTGTTAAGGTGTATTCAGCCACCTGCACTTATGGCAGAATGACCAAGGTCTTTTACGTGCCATTGCGGTGACACGGGGGTGGGACATGGCTTCCGTCTTTGGGTCTGCACATACAGTTGACCCGTGTCCGTCCCGGCCTGAAATCGAACCTGCGACCTTCCGATCACAAGTCCAGTGCTCTACCAACTGTTCTTCTTTTTGTAGACGTTGATAATGTCATTTACTTTCACTCTGTGTTCAATAAGTTTCTTTAGTTTGCTGTTGTACTTCAAATAATATTCTCAACAACCCGAAACAGATACATTTAAAGCATCTTTGAATTAATCTGACTTGCACACTAAGTTGTATTCTGTTATTTTGAGGTATAGGGGTCTTTTTACAGTGATTCGTGAAGGCCTCTTTACAGGTTCATAGTAGGCGCCCATGCTCCTAATATGGACCATTTGTCTGTATTTAATTGTTGCTGGATGTTTATCAAAGCTAATTCACTTTAATTAGGCCTAATGGTTAACATAAGAGAGAAGGACTACCAAACACAAAATAAAAACAAAATCTGATCTTTGGTGATTGAAATACAAATTCAGCATATCCTGAGTCCCGCTTCATACAGAAAAAAAGACAATTCTACATCGTAGATCGGCTCGCGAGAAAAAAAGAGATATTTAATCAATAATTAATGGAAAGAGCAAAGTCTACTCTCCTTGTGTGTAAAGTTTAAAGCCAATTGGATGATATTAGAAGCAAAACGACTTTTACAAAGCAACACAACCGATTTTTATTCAAGTAAAATCATGTACCTGTCATATGCGGATGACGAAATCGGCCGGTATTTTCACACTTCCACAAAAAACAAACCGCTGGATCAATGAACTTCATGCTTTTGGAAAAGTTAGCTAATTCATTCCTCTTTCAAACACAATAAACATATGAATAAAACAAGATTCGTTCTGGGCAAAATCTATTTCGAAAGTGTGCGACCCCCCCCCCCCCCCCCAACCCGATGTTTCGTTCAACCATTCAGTTTTCATAACTTGACCAATGTATTTATTTTCTGTAAGAAACTATCGTTTGGTTAGCAATTCACAGAAAGAAAATAACTTGGAAATGAATAATGTAGCAGCAGCTGTAGACTGCACAGTTGTGTTTTTAAGAGAGGCAACAGCCGATCATGCCGTGAAACAATTCGATTCACAGTTTCAGATCTGACCATGCTTTTACACGCAATAAGACAATCACTCTAGTTAGAAACTTGCTCAAATCAAAAGCTGGTTTGTGTTCTCTGTGCAGAGTTGATTTTGTAGGCGAAATTTAATTCGAAAGTGTGTGACCTTTCAACCGTCTGCGCGCCTTAAATCATTGCTCTGCATAGCTCTGCACTTGGCATGCTATTTTTAGCCGTGTACGGGCCGTTGCGTCCGTGTCGTGTCGTTCTCTGATGATAACGACATGGGCTGCCTCGTTCAAAATGTCAGGTTTCGTAACTCGACTAATGTCGTATTCTCTATAGAATAAAAAAAAAAAATTAAAAACCACCTACGTTAGATCAATACACAAAGAGAAAACACTTGGACATTATTATTGTAGCTCCAAGCCAATGGACCCATTTTAGTTGCTTCGATCAATGTTCCAAGTGCACAAGACTAAAGCATCCATGCATATGTAATGTAGTTTCTGTAATATCAAATTGTTCAGTTTAGTTGCTACTGGGTTGTGTTCTGCATTCAGTTCATAGCCTACATGTATACATGTTCTGCTGTAATGTTGCTGTTGCAATATATGCAAGTGCCAAGATTATGTCTTTGACGTGAATGTGGGGAATTTCATATTCGCATGCCTTTCATATTAAAGGCCCGCTCTGCTTTTACATGTGATAAGATCTTCCTTCCACTTGGTCACATTAAACAATCAGCACACTGCCTGCTTGCTGTGGTGAGCCAATTCTTTTTATTAAATTTATATCCCCCAAAAGGCCAATGCCTTTTACAAAATTATTTCTTATAAAACAAAATACCAGCTTGCACAGACATTACCCAGGCAATTCCTTAATTGGAAGAGTGGTCTTATCCCATGTGACTATATCTTAGACGGTGATGAAAACTGTTTCATGAGACGGAGTGAGCCTTTAATCACTCTCAGTGAACTTCTTTTCCTGAGGTACTTGACTTACACTGTTGAGATGGATCAGTCTTATTAACATCTATGTTTTATTGACAATAAAAGCATGTGTTGTCTGGTATCTGTTATAAAACAAGTTTTAATGCTGATTACTGCAATTTAGTCAATGATAGTAATACGAACAAAAAGGATTTCTGATTTAGACACATTATTTTCATCGCAGTTGCGTTCTTCCATTTCCCGCCCGACAAAACCCCGACCCCCCCCCCCCCCCCCCCCTAGCACCCGCCCGCCCGACCCCCCACCACCCACCCCACACTTACGATTCACTGACCCCAGCATCGGCAAAATCACGTGTGCGTGTGCTAGCAGCAACAAAGTCGCGATACCCCAAAGTCAAGGGATCTGTTAGATTGTTATGTCATTACTTTATTGTTCCATCGCTGAGAAATTCGGGTCCCTTTCTCACAGAGGAAAGCAAGCAGCAACAGAGTCGCGCTACTTCAAAGTCAAGGGATTTATTAGATTTGTTTTATTTCTGTTCATTACTTTATTGTCCCATCGCTCGAAAAGTCGAGTTTGGTTTCTTTGTTATGCTAAAAATTGTAATATTTTATCTATCGGGTCCAAGCCAACCCCCACCACCCAGCGTAGAGGCTCTAAACAATAAATACTATTAATAATAAAAGGCATGCATTACTTTGTGGAATGCGGTATTTTTACATTTTTACAAACTATCAAACAAACAAACACACGCACACACACACACAAACACACACACAAACAAACAAACAAACAAACAAACAAACAAACAAACAAACAAACAAACAGACAGATTAATAAACAAGCAGACAGAGTACAACTTTTGCACCTCTGAATATACAAGGTTGTGATAACGGATGACAATTTGAGCGGGGGAGGGACAGAAAGAAAGAACTAATTGACGAGAAAGGGGGTAGGGGGGGCGGTATTTAGAACAGGTATCTTTTTTGTTTGCCTTCTACAGTGTATTGAGTTACAAGGAATGCTAGCTGTGTGTTTGTGTGTGTAAAGCCCGCTACTAACTACAGCCGAACCACGCCGAACTAGTTCGTCGAACTTTCGGCCTGGTTCGGCAACGTCATCAAATCAGGGGATTCCCCTATTTTTTGGTTGCAGCTGAAGGCTCGCGGTTCGCCCATACAATCCTGCAAACATTCGGCGCGTCATCGGCGAACTGACTTTTCACTGGTTGAATATTTGTGTATCTTCATCCTTGAAGAGTGACAATACTGGCGGCTATATCACTCTGATTAAAACCCCAGATGAAGCATGTGTTTGACATCTGTTCTCAACTCCCCCCCCCCCCCCCCCTTCCTTCCTCATTACATGGGTACCTCTCGAGATTGGCAGTGAAGTACTTTCGGTCTTATTATCATGGCCCACGCAGCTTCGAGTACACGAGTACACTTCACGCGGTCGGGTCGTGCTTGATTTGACCATCAACATTATCTTGTCAAGCACGTCGTAAAATAACTGTCGGTGAAAACTGTACAAGGCAGCTAGTATAATGTGTAAGTCGGCTAAGTTCAATGATATTTTAGGACACAGAAATTAATCACCTCGGCCTCTCCATGTACCGGAGGTGCGCCACAGTCATCAACGCCCAGGGAGGAGCAACACGCTATTGACTTCAACAGTCTTCAAACAGTGTTAAGTGGAACATGGCACGTCATGCTCTCATCCCAATACACTTTTCCGTATGGTTTTTGTATCGGTCAATTCATTTCCTTGTTATTGTTAACCAGAAATAATTAATTCGACATTAAAATTCATGGGTAACCCATCTTCACTGCAGCATTTGCGTTTCTTTTGCCTCTGAGTATAGTTCTCCCATGCGTTTAGTATTCACTGACACTGAAAGCCGAGAACATATGCTCGAAATTTAAGGAGAAAATACTGCGACGCATCGAAAATGAAAAGAGCGGGTACCGAAAACACTACGTGTCCATTATCACGCGTATAATACCAGTGGTACTGTTTTCATAAAATGTTCTTCCAGATCTGTATCAAAGCAGACTTACAGAGTTAGTCAACCCATCATGGTGTTGATATCACCGTATAATATGTCTATATAGCTATTATGATGAACACGTGGGGGAATTCGGGGGCATTGATTGGATGGGCTCTTCCGATTATCAAAGCATAATGCTACGGAAGTCGGCCATTTTTTCTCAATATCCAAAAGCATATTGACGAAAATGGCCGACTTTCTTATCTCGTAACTCCACACCGTAAATACCCCACTTCCCCTCTGAAGTATTGATGGCATAGTGTAGTCGTTTATAACTGAGGTTGAAAAATTCGCTTCATGACGAGACAAGCGATACCATTCACCCAAACTTCGCTGTCGTCTGCTCGCGTTGTACGGAGTAGCTGTTCTCTTCTTCTCCCCTTGTTGCATCCTAGATCTTCAGTTGTTTCTAGTTTTCCGTTGATGTTGTGTTTTGGTCTTCTTCATAAGTAGTCTTGTTCAAAATTTAAAAAAAACTCAAACTTCTTTTTGTTGTATACGAATGAAATAACAAAAAGCTGTTTAACAGCTGTGTTGTCAAATCGAGGTTATTTTCCCAAGTCAGTGTGGCTCCGACTGCGCAAAACTAATGCGCATAACAACTGTGTGAATGGTGCTATACTGAATGAAAGAGTGTGACATGAAGTTCTTGTACATCATTGTAAAGAGCGTGAATGACGTTTTTAGTTTAGATGTCAAGCGCTTAGAGCAAGCCTTTTTAACGAAAGTTTTGATTTAGCGCTATATAAATGTTCTTCTTCTTCTTATTATTATTATAAGAAACGGCGTCTGCTATCAAAACCTGAGATCAACGCATCGACGCAAAAAACTGTCATTTTGTAAGTTTGGAACAACAAATCAAGGTTAGAACAGCTATATAATCGCTATTGTGTTTTCAGCGTGGCAATAGGGTCCGATATTTAGACTCGAACAAGTATAATGCGACTCGTCTTCGACTCGTCGGCATTATACTTGTCTCGTCTAAATATCGGACCCTATTGCTACGCTGAAAACACAATAGCTGTTAATGTTTCTGTCATCGTCCGCCAATTCTCAGTCAATCATTCAATATGTCTGTCTGTCTGTCTGTCTGTCTGTCTGTCTGTCTGTCTGTCTGTCTGTCTACCCGTCCATCCGTATGTGTGTGTCTCTCTCTCTCTTTCTCTCTCTTTTACTGTTTGTCTGTTTGTCTGTCTGTCTGTCTGTCTGTCTGTCTGTCTTTCTTCCCGTCAGCCCGCCCGTCGTTCTGTCCGTTTGTCCATCTCTCTCCTCTCTCTCCTCTCTCTCTCTCTCTCTCTCTCTCTCTCTCTCTCTCTCTCTCTCTCTCTCTCTCTCTCTCTCTCTCTCTCTCTCTCTCTCTCTTACTCTCAGTACACACTTGGCAAGAGAATGTAGGCGAAGGTTACCTGAAGCTGTCACTATGTTACTTATTGAACTCAGCGCTTTTTCAAGAGACAATTAAAGCAAGGTTTGTCATGAAAGGGCTTTCAAGTACATGAGGAGGGAGCATCAGACACAACAATTGCAATTGCCTGTCACGTATCATTGCGTCCGGCTGAGTTGGCCACCGTCGTCCGCTGGATAGTTTATTGTCGCCGTGTTCCTGTCAAACCAACCGAGCTACACCCGTTTGTTCTTTTCCACAAGGATTGTTAATTTATATGAATACTAGGTACAACTTGGTAAATTAAAACAAGTTAACTGTATTATGTCCATATAACGAGAATGAGTTCTGAATATAAATTAAAAAATACTTTAGCCCGGGACAAACAATACTCTAAATGCAGACGCCTTCCAACGCATATAGATAGGGAACTGTTCCGTACCATTTTGGTTGGAATTAAACTGTTCTATTGTGGATTGTCACTATTATTCAGTTGCTCTGGATCGCACGCGATGGTCGGTTAGGCACTCAGATATAAGAATAAGAATAAGAATAAGAATACTTTATTATCTCATAGAGAAATTCAGGGGTGGTACATAACAGTAATACAAACAAGACATTGATTTTACATAAAACATATAGCACTATATAACATGACCATCTTTAAAGCACTGCGCTTACATATTCTCGCACACCTACGCGTATAACGAACTATGGCTAAACATCATTGCAAAATAATCATAACATACAATATATCGCAGGAAATATACGGTTGTACATAAAACCAATACATACATGTACATTACTACTGATTGCACTGGCAGAAGAGGGGCTGAGTCGGGTATGTGGATGTGTTTACATGTTGCTAAGGGTGATGGATTTGGGGATGAAGCTGTTTTGCAGCCTGAGTGTCCTAGCTTTGTGCGTGCGAAGTCTACGGCCAGAGGGAAGGAGTTCATAGAGGTGGGCTAGGACATGGGACCTATCTGAAGCTATCCGCCTACTCTTTCTCACCACACGCTTTTCATACAGGGACTCCACACTTGCTTGCTGCCTGCCAATCACCTTGCTACTGACATTCACCATTCGCACTAAGACATTCCTGTTCTTCACACTCAGACCTCCATACCAGGACACAAAACCAAAAGTGATGACAGACTCGATGAAAGAGTCAGTGCCAGACCTATTAAGTTAGGGGATGGTTGGAATACAACATAGTGTAGATATGCGGTTCGGAGGTCTATTCTACACGTCATAAAAAAGTAGGCAGATGGGTTTTAGTTTTTTTTAAATTATAACTAGTTTACGTCATTGAAACGACCAAATGGCTTGGAAGATTTTCTTATCTTTTCATCGTACCAAATCGACTTTGGGGAGGGGGTTGGGGTGCACATAAAACATATTCTTACTCACACACAAAAAACAAAACAAAAATCAGAATTCGTTGCCCACTAGATGTTTTGTGCAGCTATAAGCCGTTGTTAACCCGTGATTTGTAAAAATGTAAAAATAAAAATAAAAAAAATAACGGGACGCGCCCCGCGAGTTGTAAAAACATTTTTACAAATCGCGTGGCGCGCCTCGCGATTTGTAAAAATGTTTTTACAATTCGCGGGGCGCGCCCCGTGATTTGTAAAATTTTTTACAAATCACGTGTTTGCGCCCGATATTTTCTTGTCATCCCCAAAGTCAAGGGACAAAAACGAAATCCCTTGACTTTAGGGGTAGCGCGACTGTTAATTTTAAGATTTTTTTTTTTCATTACTAGGATGTCCCATCGTTGGGAAATTCCAGTCGCTTCCTCCCAGTGGAAAGCTAGCAGTGACAGAGTCGCACTACCCTAAAGTCAAGGGATCTGATAGTCCCGTTTCGCCATTATCCCAATTCGCCACCATCGCATTTTGGCGACATTTCTCAGGCCAAGTGTCATTTTACCACCATGTCATGTACCATTAGCTTCACATCCCATTAATTTTTGGCGCAATCCCGGATCGCCGTTATCCCATTTCGCACCAATCCCAGTAGCTTCACATCCCAAGTCAAGGGATCTATTAGATTTCTAGATTGTCTCATCGCTGGAAGATTCGGGTCGCTTCTTCCCAATGAAAAGCTAGCAGCAACAGAGTCGCGCTACCCTTAAAGTCAAGGGATCTATTGGATGTTTTTAGATTTTTTTTTCATTACTAGATTGTCCCAACGCTGCGAAAGTCGGGTCGCTTCCACCCAATGGAAAGCTAGCAGCAACAGAGTCGCACTATACCCTAGTTAAGGGATATATTAGATTTTTTTTCAATGCTAGATTGTCTCATCGCTGGGAAATTCGGGTCAGTTCCTCCAACTGGAAAGCTAGCAGCAATAGAGTCGCGCTACCCAAAAGTCAAGGGATCTATTCGATTTGTTTTCATTTCTTTATTGTTCCATTGCTGGGAAATTCAGGTCGCTTCCTCCCAATGGAAAGCTAGCAGCAACAGAGTCGCGCTACCCCAAAAGTCAAGGGATCTATTAGATTTTTTTCAGATTTGTTTTTCATTGCTAGATTGTCCCATCGCTGGGAAATTAGGGTCACTTCCTCCCAGTGGAAAGCTAGCAGCAACAGACTCGTGCTATCCCAAAGTCAAGGGATCTATTACAAATATTTTTGTGTATGTATTTCTTGTCCCATCGCTTGCTAGCTTTCCACTTGGAGGAAGCGATCCGAATTTCTCAGCGATGGGACAAGAAAGACATGAAAAAAGAAATGTTTTTGTTTAAATTTTTACAAATCACGGGTTAACAGGCGTCCTTATTGCGTGCCTTACGAGAAACAGATCGCGTGCAAAAAATACACGTAATGCTGTGTTGTCGTATTCTTTGTGCTTTGGTTTATCGTCTCTAATTAAAAGGACCCTATTCTGAGGACTCAATTCTTTCCTATTATCTTTCCGACTCATGCAATGTCACTTTTCTTTGAGATGTTTTGCGAGGAGTTGTGAGCTGAGAATACAGGCGTGTAAGTAGAACGCAAAAATCACACCTTGACTCGATCGGACAGACTGGTTCATGTAAGAGCACTTGACAGTCTCTGTCTCTTATCCCCGGTAGGATCATAAAATCGTGGAATCTGCTGATGTTCGTACTCCCCATCTACTTAGCTTCGTCCAAATAGGCCCACTTCAAACATCACACGCGGAAGACACGACTTGAGCTGGACACCACACGTGCGAACCACGCACCAAGACACCTCGCACCAGTCAGCATTGAAAACAATGTTTTCGCGAGAAATTGACATAAATAAAATCAATTTGAATTGTTAAAAAAAAGAGAAAAAATAAATTAAAGACGGACTCTTGAAGAAGTACCAACCGGTCATGTCTTTCATTCATCCATTTTCTTCTGACAGAAAAAAAATAACACAAGGAAAATGAACACATGTAAATAGGATTAAAAGCAAACGGCAAGTTGGGTGACAAATGTTACTGACCACCACGTGCGAATTTAAATTTGGGTGGTGTCCTAGGTCTCCGGCATAAACACTAATTCATAAAAAAAATAAAACTCTTTATTTCATACGGTAAAGAAATTACCTTTCTGGCAATATATCTTGTTTTAATATAACTGGCCGCATCACAAAGATCTACAGCTAAATGTGTGCATGTAGTTTTTTTATGACGAGTAATGTAGATCAAATCCTGTGGAAATTGGTCGAAAGTCAATATTACAATCAACTACATGTACTTGGCTCACCCATACAAGCTTCAGTCAATACTCATTTCCGCATTCAGAACTATTCTGTTCAAAGACGCTTGAGCGATTGAACATGTAAAACGCACTTGCACATGTTTAAATTTTGACTTTTTTCCTCAGACATTTTTTTTCTTTCCTCTGACATTTAATTTCTTAACCTCTCAAATTAGCGGAACCGAGAGCAATTCCCATGCCTGCTTTTTGCTACCTATTCTCTATGCACTGTCAATAATATGGTTTGAGGCGATTTAGTCGTTTGCTTACAAAAATAAGATATTTTTATTATCAGATCAGCTTTGCAAAGGAGATACTTACAAAAAAAGTCGGATGCGTGGCGACAACTGCTATTTACTGAAAAGGAAGGAGATGAGAGAGAGAGGGGGGGGGGGAAGGGGGGTGGTACGGGGAGAAGTGGAGGGCAAAAAGGGACAGAGCCGATACGATTACGATGTTGAGGGGAGGGGGGACAGCAAATATTTGCATGCACGTGGTGGTCAGTAACAATCGTCACACGACTTGCCGTTTGCTTTTAATCCTATTCACATGTGTTCATCTTGTCCTTGTATTATTTTCTGTGGGGTTTTTTTCTGTCAGAAGAAAATCGCTTTTCATGCATGAAGACGTGACGGGCTGGATAAAACATGTCTGAGTGAAACGTTATTCCTTTCAGAGTCCGACTTCGATTTTGTCTTCTTCTTTTTTTAACAATTCAACTTGATTTTATTTACATGAATTTCTCGCGAAAACATTTTTTTCAATGCTGGCAATGTCTTAGTGCGTGGTACCACATGTGGTGTCCAGCTCAAGTTATTTGTCTTAGCTTTAAATTCCGCGTGTGATGTTTGAAGTGGGCCTATTTGGACGAAGCTAAGTAGATGGAGAGTACGAGGCAGAGACTGTCAAGTGCTCTTACAAGAACCAGTCGGTCCGATCGAGTCAAGGTGTGATTTTCGCGTGCTACTTAATTAGGCTACACGCTTGTATTCTCAGCTCACAACTCCTCGCCAAATGGTGGCAAAAACTCTCAAAGGAAAAGTGACATCGCATGAGTCGGGAAGATCGTGGGAAAGAATTGAGACCTCAGAATAGGGTCCTTTTAATTAGATACGATAAACCAAAGCACAAAGAATACTACAACACAGCATTACGAGTATTTTTTGCACGTGGTCTGTTTCTCGTAAAGGCACACAATAAGGACGCCCCGGTGGCTTATAGCTACACGAAGCATCCGGTGAGCAACAAATAAAGTTTGGTCGCTAAAAACATGTCCGTACCGTCGTCAGCGAAGATTGCCTTATATGGACCACTGCCTAACATGGACCAATACATTTCTGGGTGGCCGAGTGGTAACGCACTTGCGCTCGGAAGCGAGAGGTTGCGAGTTCGACCCTGGGTCAGGGCGTTAGCAATTTTCTCCCCCCTTTCCTAACCTAGGTGGTGGGTTCAAGTGCTAGTCTTTCGGATGAGACGAAAACCCGAGGTCCCTTCGTGTACACTACATTGGGGAGTGCACATTAAAGATCCCACGATTGACAAAAGGGTCTTTTCTGGCAAAATTGTACAGGCATAGATAAAAAAAAATGTCCACCAAAATACCCGTGTGACTTGGAATAATAGGCCGTGAAAAGTATGATATGCGCCGAAATGGCTGCGATCTGCTGGCCGATGTGAATGCGTGATGTATTGTGTAAAACAAATTCCATCTCACACGGCATAAATAAATCCCTGCGCCTTGAATATGTGCGCGATATAAATTGCATAAAAAAATCCCTGCGCTTAGAACTGTACCCACGGAATACGCGCGATATTAACACCTATTGTGTTTTCAGCGTAGCAATAGGGTCCGATATTTAGACGAGACAAGTATAATGCCGACGAGTCGAAGACGAGTCGCATTATACTTGTTCGAGTCTAAATATCGGACCCTATTGCTACGCTGAAAACACAATAGCGATTATATAGCTGTTATGACCTTGATTTGTTGTTCCAAACTTACAAAATGACAGTTTTTGCGTCGATGCGTTGATCTCAGGTTTTGATAGCAGACAAACTTCTTACGCGCATCATGTTCGCGCAGGCATGCACACCGCTACACGCTTTCTGACTTTGGAAGAAAAACTGACTCCA
>NW_027126532.1:0-35000 GCF_037325665.1 Littorina saxatilis | reverse complement strand
GGCCGAGTTAATCGTTTTCCCATGTGTGTGGGACCTGTAAGGAATTCGAAGCGGCAACGGACCACAGATAGGTCTTTGTTCTACTCCCCCCCCCCCCTCCCCGAAACATCCGTCCGAGATGGTGGCTACTGACTGGACTTGCAACTTTCTCAACTTGTACAGTACGAACTGCAGTGACTCGAATTTGAGTTTTGG
Organism: Littorina saxatilis; assembly: GCF_037325665.1. Classification (NCBI taxonomy): domain Eukaryota; kingdom Metazoa; phylum Mollusca; class Gastropoda; order Littorinimorpha; family Littorinidae; genus Littorina; species Littorina saxatilis. Next base: position 34,805 of record NW_027126532.1, on the reverse strand, counting down.
GATTTCTCTTGCTCTACCTTTTCTGATAATGTTTTACTTAGCTCGTGTTTAGATGCAATACATACTGTCTCTTTACATTTAGTCAAGTTTTGACTAAATGTTTTAACATAGAGGGGGAATCGAGACGAGTGTCGTGGTGTGTGTGTGTGTGTGTGTGTGTGTGTGAACTCAGAACTCAGAACTCAGAACTCATTTAATTGTCATAAAAACACAGTAAAGGGTTTATCAGACACGAAGTGGATATTTGTAAAGACAAGAAGAAATATCGTCCATGGAGCAGTGATTACAACATTGTTATGTATCTGTAGTTATGTCATTATTGCGTATAATCATGCAGTTGTATACAAATTCAGCAAGTTGTTGCTGTGTGCGTGTGCATGTGTGTGTGTAGAGCGATTCAGACCAAACTACTGAACCGATCTTTATGAAATTTTACATGAGAGTTCCTGGGTATGATATCCCCGGACGTTTTGTTTTTTTTCGATAAATACCGTTGATGACGTCATATCCGGCTTTTTGTAAAAGTTGAGGCGGCACTGTCACACCCTCATTTTTCAATCAAATTAATTGAAATTTTAGTCAAGCAATCTTCGACAAAGGCCGGCCTTCGGTATTGCATTTCAGCTTGGTGGCTTGAAAATTAATTATTGACTTTGGCCATTAAAAATCTGAAAATTGTAAAAAAAATAATTGTTTTATAAAACGATCCAAATTTACGTTCATCTTATTCTTCATCATTGTCTGATTCAAAAAAACATATATAAATATGTTATATTTGGATTAAAAACAAGCTCTGAAAATTAAAAATATAAAAATTATGATCAAAATTACATTTTTTAAATCATCTTTCATCTTATTCCTTGTCGGTTCCTGATTCCAAAAACATAGAGATATGATATGTGTGGATTAAAAACACGCTCAGAAAGTTAAAACGAAGAGAGGTGCAGAAAAGCGTGCTATCCTTCTTAGCGCAACTACTACCCCGCTCTTCTTGTCAATTCCACTGCCTTTGCCACGAGCGGTGGACTGACGACGTACGATGCTACGAATATACGGTCTTGCTGAAAAATTGCATTGCGTTCAGTTTCATTCTGTGAGTTCGACAGCTTGACTGAATGTTGTATTTTCGCCATACGCGACTTGTTTTGTTTTAGGATCGATTTTGATAATGATTGAGAAAGGAGAATAGTTGGTGTTAGTTTTACAGTCGGTTTTATGAAGTTTGAGTAAAGAAGTGTCTGGTTTTTACCCTCCTTTTCTTTTACCCGCTTCCCCTTCTTTAGTTTGCTATTATTGTGCTATATTTTCCTGCTTCTACACACACACACACACACACACACAGACACACACACACACACACACACACACACACACACACACACACACACACACACACACACACACACACACACACACACGGCACACACAAATCGAATCTAAAACTAAAGAGCCGAAATGGCTGCACTCTAACTCATCTTTGATCTCCCAAAAAACAAATCAATCAATCATTCACACATGGATCAGAGGCAGTGATATGGCTGACAGAGAAGCAAAAGAGGCTGTTACAGATCAAGCAGCATTTCATGACATAAAATTAACTAAGACGGGAGCAAAACACAAAATGGCCAAAGTTATCTGGCGTCACTGGGAAACAGAATTAAAAATAGAAGGCAATGCTCATGGTTGGCTTATTCTGCCCCGACAAACAAAACAAAACAGGCCTTCACTCCCCACCTCCCTCCTTTAAATTACGTCGCAGCAATCGCACGGATGGATGCGCTCACAAGTGCTTTCCCCGTCTCTGTGAATGTGAAAAGTTTATATTTTTTTACACCTCTTTGACCGCTGCCAATCACTCCAACAAGACTTCCGCAACCTACACACCACAGGAGCTCCTGTGCTACACACCCTTGTCAACGAACACAAACTGAAACCCCATGAGTTTTTTTTTTTAGATAAACATTGCACGCTTCAATGGAAGCTAGCATACACCCTGTGTCTCTCAATATATAAGGCTGAAATAGGATATCTGTTTTAAAAACCCTGATCTCTGTTCCTCCTTCCCACCCCTCAATACTCTCTCACGCCGAGCTTTTTCTTCTTCATTGTATTATTTTTCCAGTTATGTATTTACTTACCTATTCAGCCACAAATATAACAATATTCCACATAAAAAATATAAAAAAATAAGCCTACAAAACCGCTCCAGTCCAACCATATTCCGCGTACACAATCTTCACTTCCATCCCCATTTTGAAACATCGCAACAGACTTCCAGATATGATTATAACACGACCATATGTGTTCTCTGGTTGCATGTTTGTTCAGTGTCTTGTCCCCACATAAAGCATATTAACTCTACCTGTCCTAAAGCCAGTTGCAGTTCTAAGAGGACGTTAAAACTAGTTATCATCATCACACACACACACACACACACACACACACACACACACACACACACACACACACACACACACACACACACACACACGCACACACACACACACACACACACACATATATATATATATATATGAAAAATCCCATGTATGTTTTATGATTGTTGTTTTGGTCTGAATACAATTTGGAATCTTACTACACTCATAGACCTATATTAATACAGGTCCCTGCTACAGTACTCTTGTTGATTTTACATTTAAGTTGTTGTCAGAAGTATTTTGTTCGTCGGTTCGTGTCTGGTGCGTGTGGTTTGAATGCCGCCCTGACAAAATTAATGTCTTTTAAAAACACATTCACGGTAACATCTTCGACGCAGACACAGACAGTTAGGAAGGGCTCCTAATATGGACCACTTTTTGTTTCATGCTGATAACTAGCTTGTTTTCTTGCGAAGAAGTTTTATTTTGTGTTTGGTAGTCCTTCTCTCTTAGGTTGGCCGTTAGGCCTAATTAGAGTGAAATAGCTTTGATAGACATTCAGCAAAAATTAAATACATACAAAATCACAAATGGTACATATTAGGAGCCTGGGCGCCTAATATGGACCAGTGAAGCGGCCTTCACGAATCACTGTAAAAAAAAAGCCCCCTATACTTCAAAATAGCATGATACAACTTAGTGTACAAGTCAGACTAATTCAAATAATGCTTTAGATTGATCTGTTTCGGGTTGATGAGAGCATTATTTGAAGAACACCAGGAAACTAAAGAAGCTTATCAAAAACAGAGTGAAAATAAGTAAAATTATCAACTTGCACGAAAAGAAGACTTTTTGTTATTTTTTTTTTAAACTGATCTCGAGGGCTAGTAATAGGTTATTTCCAGCAAGCTTCTTAATGAATTAATGAAAAAAGCCTTTAGCTTCTTTTTCTTCGATTTGTTGAAGGTGGTCCATATTTTAGGGGACTCGCACATACTTTGAGATTTTGCTATTGATTTTTTGTTTGAAGTAGAAACTTGGGGTCAACACTGCTAAAATGTAACAAATGCGGCCTTAGCTGTCATAGCAATTTTTGTGTGAAAGCTTTGGCTGTGAACAGAAACGAGTCCGTTTTAGGCAGCACATTTAGAGTGAACGCTGCCAAAAGTGAAAAAAAGAGAAAAAGCCTAACAGTTTTGAGATTTGTGTTTCTGCAACTGTTTTGACATGTGCAAGTTATCCAGAGAGGGTGAATACAGCGATGACTTTGTCCGCACGTCGCTGGGCATATCAGCGCAGTTCAACGTTGCCAGAGACCAAAGAAGCGCTTTACTCAGGTCGCAGCGCGCGGCGGCTCACTGGAGGAATGTTTGAAAACTATCTGTGCTCGACTGCCAGCAGACCACAGGCACATTACACCCACTAAAGTTTGGACTTGTACTGGCAGAGAGCGAATGCAAATTCTTGTAGGCATACACAGACGCAACATAGCATATACAGACAATAACACCCACAACACTTCAACAGCATATGAAAGGAATAACAAGTCGCGTAAGGCGAAAATACAACATTTAGTCAAGTAGCTGTCGAACTCACAGAATGAAACTGAACGCAATGCCATTTTTCATCAAGACCGTATACTCGTAGCATCGTCAGTCCACCTCTCATGGCAAAGGCAGTGAAATTGACAAGAAGAGCGGGGTAGTAGTTGCGCTAAGAAGGATAGCACGCTTTTCTGTACCTCTCTTTGTTTTAAGTTTCTGAGCGTGATTTTAATCCAAACATATCATATCTATATGTTTTTGGAATCAGGAACCGACAAGGAATAAGATGAAAGTGTTTTTAAATTGATTTCGACAATTTAATTTTGATAATAATTTTTATATATTTAATTTTCAGAGCTTGATTTTAATCCAAATATAACATATTTATATGTTTTTGGAATCAGAAAATGATGGAAAATAACATGAACGTAAATTTGGATCGTTTTATAAATTTTTATTTTTTTTTACAATTTTCAGATTTTTAATGACCAAAGTCATTATTAATTTTTAAGCCACCAAGCTGAAATGCAATACCGAAGTCCGGGCTTCGTCGAAGATTATTTGACCAAAATTTCAACCAATTTGGTTGAAAAATGAGAGCGTGACAGTGCCGCCTCAACTTTCACGAAAAGCCGGATATGACGTCATAAAAGACATTAATAAAAAAAAAATAAAAAAAACGTATGGGGATTTCATACCCAGGAACTCTCATGTCAAATTTCATAAAGATCGGTCCAGTAGTTTAGTCTGAATCACTCTACACACACACAGAGACAGACACACACACACACACACACACACACACACACACGCGCACGCACGCACATACACCACGACCCTCGTCTCGATTCCCCCTCTACGTTAAAACATTTAGTCAAAACTTGACTAAATGTAAAAATAAATCCGCAAATCGCGCACAATACACCAGTTAGAAAAACAAGGAGTACCAAAGCGGCGTGCAGAAACTAAACTGACTCAGAGACTGAGAAGAAACATTTATCACACGATGTGGATAGCAAACATTAAAATAAAACAGATAAGTCAAGCAAAAAATAAACACAAATATCGAAAACACAATAAGCAAAGGTAAAGAAAACAAGTCGCGTAAGGCGAAAATACAACATTAATTTTAGTCAAGTAGCTGTCGAACTCACAGAATGAAACTGAACGCAATGTAACGCAGCAAGACCGCATTCTCGTAGCATCGTCAGTCACCCGCTCACGGCAAAGACAGTGAAATTGACAAGAAGAGCGGGGTAGCAGTTGCGCTCAGAAGGATAGCACGCTTTTCTGTACCTCTCTTTGTTTTAACTTTCTGAGCGTGTTTTTAATCCAAACATATCATATCTATATGTTTTTGGAATCAGGAACCGACAAGGAATAAGATGAAAGTGTTTTTAAATTGATTTCGAAAATGTAATTTTCATATTAATTTTTATATATTTAATTTTCAGAGCTTGTTTTTAATCCAAATATAACATATTTATATGTTTTTGGAATCAGCAAATGATGGAGAATAAGATGAATGTAAATTTGGATCGTTTTTAAAAAAAAATATTTTTTTTTACAATTTTCAGATTTTTAATGACCAAAGTCATTAATTAATTTTTAAGCCACCAAGCTGAAATGCAATACCGAAGTCCGGGCTTCGTCGAACATTACTTGATCAAAATTTCAACCAATTTGGTTGAAAAATGAGGGCGTGACAGTGCCGCCTCAACTTTCACGAAAAGCCGGATATGACGTCATCAAAGACAGTTATCAAAAAAATGAATAACGTATGGGGATATCATACCCAGGAACTCTCATGTCAAATTTCATAAAGATCGGTCCAGTAGTTTAGTCTGAATCGCTCTACACACACACACACAGACAGACACACACACACACACACACACACACACACACGCACATACACCACGACCCTCGTCTCGATTCCCCCCTCTACGTTAAAACATTTAGTCAAAACTTGACTAAATGTAACAAAAAGATATGCCTGCCGACAGTCAGTGTGTGAGTGCGTGGTTTGTGCGTCAGCGGGGTGTGTGTGTGTGTGTGTGTGTGTGTGTGTGTGCGCGCGTGCATGCGTGCGTAGGCTACGTTCTTGCGTGTGTGCGTTCGAATGAGAAAGAAGAGAGAGAGAGGATTGAAGAATGAGGTCACGCTCTCTGTCACATGAATACATATATACACACACTGAAGGCTACCTCGGACACGAACACTTGCCAACAACTGTGGTTGGACATGCTTTTGAAATGGAATATTTTTTCGACATGATTTCTGGACATACGAATCCCGCTGTGTTGCCTACTGATGTTGCGAATGATGAAGGTTTTGAGTTGACTGACCTTGAGGATGTATTGCATCAGGCGTTTATCGTCTCAAATTATATCCTTGCTACTTTTCAGGACGGTCAACTAATAATAATAATAATAATACGAATATTTATAACGCGCACATATCTCACCAACAGGCGACTCAAGGCGCACATACACTCATTCACACACACGGAGACTTAAAGTCACTAGCACACACACACCATCAACCATTAAAATATGTACCTGTAGTTATTCAGGGTGGGATGGGGTGGGCAGTGTAGAATGCATGGATTATTTGGAAAAAAGGAATGTCTTAAGTGCAGATTTGAATGATTCGAGGGACTGTTGTTGACGGAGGGGGAGAGGTAGTGTGTTCCATTGGCTAGGTGCTTGGAAAGAAAATGAGCATTCATGGTAACTTGGATAGTCAAAGTTTTTATTTGTTTGATTCCCATCAAAGAAACAGAAATGGTAACCATTCTTCAAATGGCGCTGCAGTTTTGATGTCATCAAGTTAATTCCTTTGCAGAATTGATTGATTTTCTCAAAAGCCATTATCAATGTGTTTATCAATTAACACCTGTTCATTTCTGTCCAACTGCAATGCAAACTCAATGTGGAGGAAACAAGGATTCATTACAAACAAGTCATCCCTGTACATCAACAGATTTATGTACCTCAATCAATACTGCTGGTATGAGTGACAGGAATCTAAAAGAAACAAGTCGCGTAAGGTGAAAATACAATATTTAGTCAAGTAGCTGTCGAACTCACAGAATGAAAGTGAACGCAACGCAACGCAGCAAGACCGTATACTCGTAGCATCGTCACTCCACCGCCCGTGGCAAAGGCAGTGCACGTGGAATTGACAAGAAGAGCGGGGTATTCGTTGCGCTGAGAAGGATAGCACGCTTTTCTGTACCTCTCTTCGTTTTAACTTTCTGAGCGTGTTTTTAATCCAAACATATCATATCTATATATTTTTGGAATCAGGAACCGACAAGGAATAAGATGAAAGTGTTTTTAAATTGATTTCGAAAAAAAAAATTTGATAATAATTTTTATATATTTAATTTTCAGAGCTTGTTTTTAATCCGAATATAACATATTTATATGTTTTTGGAATCAGCAAATGATGGAGAATAAGATAAACGTACATTTGGATCGTTTTATAAATTTTTATTTTTTTTTACAATTTTCAGATTTTTAATGACCAAAGTCATTAATTAATTTTTAAGCCACCAAGCTGAAATGCAATACCGAACCCCGGGCTTCGTCGAAGAGTACTTGACCAAAATTTCAACCAATTTGGTTGAAAAATGAGGGCGTGACAGTGCCGCCTCAACTTTCACGAAAAGCCGGATATGACGTCATCAAAGACATTTATCAAAAAAATGAAAAACACTTTCGGGGATTTCATACCCAGGAACTCTCATGTCAAATTTCATAAAGATCGGTCCAGTAGTTTAGTCTGAATCGCTCTACACACACACACACACACACACACACACACGCACACACACACGCACGCACATACACCACGACCCTCGTTTCGATTCCCCCTCGATGTTAAAATATTTAGTCAAAACTTGACTAAATATAAAAACAACCAAACGCAAATCTACTACTACTTCTACGACTCGTTTGAATGTAAAACAGAAATGTAACACTGTCTGTGACAATGACGGTTCTACGATTCGTTTGAATGACGGTATAGATCGAACCTTAACCCACAACTACGAAAATTTGTGTCAGACTTTTTTGAACAGGAAAATATGCCTCTGTTCAACAGTAACCAACACATGGAAGATGTTTTTGAAACTTACAGAAATGTAACACTAGCCTATCTGTGACAATGTTGCTTTTGAATTGAACCCACATTTGTTGAACAGGAGAGAATGTTCCTGTTCAACAGTGCCCAAAACACTGAATCTGACGTTTTTGAATCTTTTCTGTCATCTAACTGAATCTGACGTTTTTGAATCTTTTCTGTCATCTAACCCAATTGCTCATGACTTCATCGATCTTGAACATGCCTACTTTTCAAAGAAAGACAGACAAAGCGAAATCTGCATGTTAGCCATCTGCCTGAAATGGTCAATGCACTTTTGTAAAATTGTCACAGCTGTTATATGCACTTTTGTGAAATGGTCAGTGCTGTTGTGCACTTATGCAAAACTTGGTGCTGTGCTGTTAACATTTGAACAAAATGCATTTTGTTCAAATGTTTAGTGCAACTTGCTACTATATAATCGCTGTATGCGCTTTGTGGTAATAATGCACTTTTGTCAAAAGTTTGCGCTAAATGTTGGCACTATGCATCATTGTTGGAGCACCCTCCTGTAGTAGATGCACCATGCATAAAAATGTACTGTGAAATGTTTCGTGTAAATTATTGTCACAATAATGTTTTGTGCGCCCCCATGTATGTGTTCTGTGCTAATAATGCACGGTTGTGAAATGTCCGTACACATTTTGTGGCACTATGTAATTGTTAGTGCATCCTCCTGCGGATGCTTCGTGCTAAAATTGCACTTCCATTAAAATATTGTACGCTCATGTCAACTGGTACTATATTTTCAATTGTTTCTCTGTCAATTTCAGATGTTTGTTTCCAATTACTTCAGTATCTCCCTGTTGCAATTCCAGGTGATTCATTATGCATGTGCCAATCAGTTTGAGGTGTTTAATTCTGATTCCTGTATTTACAGTGTAAAATTAAAACTATTGTTTTCAAACATTCCTATGACACCTGGTAATGGTTCTGTGTTTTTTTGTAATTTGTATTTTGTTTTTCTGCAATAAATATTTGAAATGGATCTGAGACTGACTTACTACTTTTAGCACTCTTTTTCACCACATTCCCACGTACAGATATTGCAATATCAACTCTTCCTTTCTACCTGTTTCAAACAAGCTCTATTTTTTAATTAAAAAGTTTTTTTTTCTTGTGGCTGTTTGATCAATTATGGCAAGCATTGACTGAAATAAACCATTTATATATATCCAGCACAACATGCAATTCATTAACTTTTGACCCTAACCTTTAACACTTCCCAAAATAAATCTTTGGTGGACATTGCATCGACGCTGTTCATTTTGAATGAACATTTTTCTTGTTAGATCAGTGGTCTATGCCGGCGCATAGTTGTGACTGGATCAACTCGCTGCGCTCGCGGTAAGTGCTGACAACCGGAAGAAAGCTGCATTCCGAAAAAAGTCACTTCCGTTTCGCCATTTTTCGATGATGCCAGAGAAGTGAACCATGATTTCAAGATGCCCGGTGCAAATTGTTGTATGCCTGGATGCAGCGTGAGCTCACTAAGATCTTCAACGCTTATAACTTTCCATGGTATACCAAACGGAAAAGCGGATGCCGAATGGAGAGCTGCTCTTCCACAAAATCAACCGTGCTGACAAGCTTTTCAACCCGAAGAATGCGAGGATGTTCCCGACATTTCAAAGAAACATGCTTCAAATACGGTACGTAAAAAAACTAGTAATATAGCGAAAATAAGCTTTCATCTGATTGTCTGTGCTGTGTTGTTTTGCTTGTAATGCTTCAAGTGACGAAGCTCTAGTAGTATCAATCAATCAGTATGAAGCTTAGTACTTGTACTGAACTTGTAGTAACTAGTACTTTTACAGCTCGCAGACAAAAAATAACACAATCGTATTCTGAATCATACATTGACAAAGGCGTAATTCTGAGCTATAATTATTAGGTAATGGGGGAAAAAACCACTCTTTGTTCTTGTGATAATGTGTTTTTGAATATATTCTAGTAAACTTCTGGGTTAGAAGTAGAACTTAGATTTCTTTTGTTGTTTTACTCGGTCACTGAGTCAGTCTTGTTCATTCTTGACAGATTTGCAGTAGTGTGTTTTACTAATTCTTGTTTCTATTTCAATAGATCTAAATGTATAGGTCTGTTTAGTTAATTTAACTTATAATTTCGACTCAGCATTTTGAACATTTTCTTTGCATGTTTTTTTGCTGGGCCTACAGGCAAGCGAGCACTCTCATTCCAGGAAGTCTGCCAACCAACCATGTGCTACAGAAGTCAGTAGAAACACCAAAGACTCCAGCCAGGAAACCCCCAGTGAGTAAAAATTGCTGTTATTTGCCCAGTATAGTATGCTATTAGTGATACTGATAGTGATAATATGCTACTTGTAACTCTTTTGTGAGTACCGGTACATGTATACTGGGTGTTTTCTCAGTTTTGTCCGCTGTCAGTGTGAGATTTATATTGTGGTATAACCTGTTTTTCTAGTTTCATGGTTTAGCCACGACTCACTTTGAATGAGGGTCATCTGCCAGGCATTTAGCTGATTATCTGATAAGTGATATTTTTTAATTTGCTATTTATAAATTACAGTTATACTAGTAAACTAACACTGTCGCACAAAGTATGTGACTTTAAAAAAAGATTTGTTTGAAATCATGTGAGCTCTGTCCACTAGATGATGGAGAAGGGAATTTTTCCAGTTGAGTCTGCAACATGGATTTTTTCTCTCTCGGATAACAAATACAGTATGGTAGGAAAAATTTAGGGTTGGTGTGGCGATAACTTCTTCTTCTGCGTTCGTGGGCTGAAACTCCCATGTACACTCGTGTTTTTACGTGTATGACCGTTTTTACCCCGCCATTTAGGCAGCCACACGTCGCTTTCGAGGAAGCATGCTGGGTATTTTCGTGTTTCCATAACCCACCGAACTCTGACATGGATTACAGGATCTTTTCCGTGCGCACTTGGTCTTGTGGTTGCGTGTACAGTAGTACCTGCCATATCCGGTCACCCATTAGTCATTGCAAAGGTGACCGCAAATATCAGGTGGCCGTTCATTACAGGCCCCCTCCTCCTCCAAAAAACCCCAAAAAACACGATCAAGTTTTCATGAAGAAAAGAAAGCGATCATCCACGAGCCGCCGATTCATTGTCTCTGTTAGTTTTGCTTTCGTTTATACATCTTAATTATTTGCGTGTTTAACTCGATCGTCTTGGCTAAGCTATTGTTTCGTATGTTTCTATGTGTGTTGTTTGGATTATTATATATGTATTTGAGTGTCAGATAAACAAGTGTTTCAAACTCACATCAGCTGTGATCGATCCGGAAGTGACTGCCGTAAATGTACATGTATGCGCATGTCTGTATTTACAGTTTGCGCATGCGTAAGTATTCATGTCGTCTGCTCGTGCTGTGCCGTCTGTGCACACAACACACACACACACACACACACACACACACCACAGGCGCTCGCCCGCGAAAGTGACAAGTGGCCGTTAAGTGGCCGCTCCTGTCGAGTAAGAGGGGCACCTTAGGGCAAAAATCAGTGACCGTTGACCGCGTCAGACAGGTTAACGGCCATTAAGAGTCAATTATAGAAGGAAAACTCATTAGTCATGGGAAAGCTGGCCGCTCCGGGTAGGTTCACGCCCACGAAAGGGCCGGAAATGGAAGGGACTACTGTACACACGAAGGGGGATAAGTCACTAGCAGGTCTGCACACAAGTTGACCTGGGAGATCGGAAAAATCTCCACTCTTAACCCACCAGGCGGCCGCAGCCGGGATTCGAACCCTCGACCTTCCGATTACGAGGCCGACGTCTTACCACCCCGCCACAGCGCCCGTCGTGTGGCGATAACAATAAAGATATGTCATAGTGACTTGACTAATTGATTTGAATTCTGCTGCAGGTCAGTCGCCCCCCACCTCCTGGTTGCCTACTACAACTTCGAGGAAATACGACAGGACACCCTTCAGCTTGCTGCACCATGGTGTCTCTTGGAGAACAGCAAGGAACAGATACAGGTGGGAATAACCGAAGCCAGCCAAGTGAAACTGTTGTCCTCTACGTTATGATTACGTACTCCAGCAGACATCAACTTGTGGTCGACGTGCGTGGGTTTTGCTCAAAATACGTAAGTATTCGTCAGTGTTTGGCTTCTCGAATTAAGTTTCAACTTAATCTCTGTCTCGAACCACAGGCGGAAGGTATCGTTCACTGGACCACTACTTACATAGAAAGACTATACTGAACGAATCGTCGGTAAGCTTACCACACTGTCATACTGTCATACTCATAGTGATATCACTGATACATTTGTACAGGTATTAAAACATGGCTGTTTGCTGAAAAAATCGTTGTGAAAAATTGTAATGTCTCTGAAGTTTGATTCAGTCCGTCATTCATTTTGATGGGAAGTCAACCCTTGGTGAGGCTAATACTAATATTGTTTTGATCTGTATTCTGCCAGTGCCATTGCCAACTGCCATTGTTGTTCTTGTGGAGTTCTAGAACAAGCTCTGGTTTGAATGACCAGCTAAAATTAATGCTGATAGTAAATAAGTACATTATTTTTGCATTAGCGGGGTATACAAAATATTTTATTAAAAAAATACCGCATGGTTTTGCTTGATCAAATCATTTATCAGCTAACAATATGCTTTTATTTCAGTTGGACCTGACTTGAGCATGATTCCGTTGTCTCCGCAACAACAGCTTGATTGAGATACAGGCATGTCCAGTTTTCAGCAAGTGCAGGCTGAGTGTGAAGATCTGATTGCTGATCTAGACACAACATAAGCTGCTTGACACTATTCCAAGGTAAGCGAGAAGCTTTGAAAATAGTTACTTTAATTCAGTAATGCGTAATTATGTATGCAATACTCCTGCTGGTGAGTTCACTACAAACAGGTACTACATTAGAACTAGAAGAATAGGTTCCACAAGAACATTTCTGACTGTTGATGCCACTAAAACTCTCGTTACATCCTGCATTCTGTGTAGATTAGATTACAGCAAATCCCTTCTCATAGGCTGCCCTGACTCCACTCTCCAACCCTTGCAAAAAGTACAACACTCTGCAGCACTCCTCTCATGAAAGAACTTCACTGGCTTCCTGTGTCTCAACGTATTAGGTATAAAGCTGCCTGCTTCTGCTACAAGATCATCTCTGAATCGGCACCTGCCTATTTTTCGGAACTGGTCTCCCTCTCGCACCCTTCATTCTTCTGCTGATGCTCGACTTCTCCGTCAAGGTTGCTTTAAACGCAAGGCTCATGGCTTCCGCACGTTTTCATATCATGGCCCTCAGTTATGGAATTCACTCCCCTTTCTATTACGTCACTCTCCATACATTTCATCTTTTAAGTCCAATTTGAAAACTCACTTGTTCCAACAACATTACGGATAGTTCCTTAGGCCAAACAAAAAAATAGTCTGTTTACGGTAACATCGGCCCAAAAAATAGGGTCGGTAGGTCGGAATTTTTTTTTTCTCCAAAAAACATCAAATTATTTAGCCAAAAAACAAACTTTGTTTTAAAATTTTGATTTTTTTTTTTTCCCCCAAATGCCAAAAAAAAGTCTAGGGTCGCGCAAAAAAATAGGGTCGGTCGGGATACCGTAAACAGACTTCTTTTTTTTTGGCCTTAGCATAGAGTCTGGGGATGTGAGATGTGCATGATGTGTTGTTTGAATCTGACAGTGATTGTATGAATTTTTTATACACGTATTGTTGTCACGCGCTTTGAACTTCTGATAAGGCGCTTTATAAATGCCCGCTATTATTATTATTATTATAAGTAGATACACACTTGTAAACTTATGTTAGTTTTCACACGTGAGCATGAAGTGCCTTTATGAGAAATGTATAGTGGCTTGCAATATTGAATTTGAGGGATGTTTGCAGTTATGTAATATATTAGCACAGCTCAGTTTTCTTCAGGGTTCCGTGAGAACAGTGAAATTCTCCTTTGAGGACTGAAAAATATCTTGGATAATTGGTCTTAATTGGGGGGGTGGGGGGGGGGAGATTTAAAACATAAGTACATTCACATGTGTTTTTCATTTTCACTGTGTAAAGGTGGGGAGGTCCTTCTCTACTTGTTTCTTTGTTTTCCCATTGACATATATTTTGTTCTTGTCTATATTTTTTACATAGGTGCTGTCCTCATCCCCAGCCGACTGTTTCCGCTGAAGCCGTGAAGGATGCTTCTTCATGTAGGCGTGGACATCTTTTTCGTCGCCGTGCAAGGCTTCCAGTTCCAGTACCATATAATTGTGTGAATACTCTGGGGACCTGTCATCAACTTTGGAAGGACGCTTTATTTTAACACTTTGTACCCCATCTATGTTGACCAAGATTTTTTAAGCCGAGACCAGCTGTGCTGCAGCAGGTCACTCAGAATTGTAGAAACTGTATCAACAGGCTAGAATCCTGGCGTTAGATCAACGTTACAGGAAGCGACTGAAGCTAACAGTCTAAGCAGGATGCAGATATGTGCCGAATGATAACAGATGCAATGTACATAGTGACTGTGTGTACCTGGGAGACAAGGAGTTAAGACCACATCTGAACTGAGGATTTAGTCTCTCCATAATCAAACGCTGAAGAAGATTTCAGAATGAACTTTGTTAGATAAATTATGGTTGTTATGATCGTCACATTTTAGGTCCCCCCCTTCCCCCCTTTTCAAACTTCCCCGCTTTTCAGACCTTACATTTTTGGATTTTCTGTTCACAACCTGTTGTACATTTACCTAGATATTAAGCAGATTTCCTCCTTTATAAGACCAGCTTATTTTTTTTATTCTTGGAGGCCTGAAAAGGGTGTTTGGAAGGACACTGTATTTGTTTGTTCGAAATTCAGAATTCAAATAATTCTTCATCAACGAGTTATTACTGCCTCACCATAGCAGTTAGGCCAGTCTTACTAACTCTTACTTTTATTAATGTGCCGTGATGCAAAGACGTTGAGCAGTTTTCAGATGTTTATGAATCTAGGGCTTTCAAAATTTACTGACATACAATACAATACAATACAATAAAATAACTTTATTAATCTCTAAAAGAGAAATTGCATTGCTGAGCTTTTGTGTCCGTAATAATAACATACATAAAACATTCAAAAATAAACATTTGTTCTTTGTCATGCATACATTCTTGTGTTCTTATACATTTCTTCATGTTGGACTCCATGACTCCATGACATCCAAACATGAAGTTCAGTTACCCCTTTTTGAGTCACTTGAGAAAAAGTGACTCTATGTAATCGGTCAGTGTTAGTCTGTCCGGCCGGCCGTCCGTCCGGCCATCCGGCCGGCCGGCCGTAGACACCACCTTAACGTTGGACTTTTCTCGGAAACTATCAAAGCGATCGGGCTATTTTGTTTAGTCGTGACCTCCAATGACCTCTACACTTTAACGATGGTTTCGTTGACCTTTGACCTTTTTCAAGGTCACAGGTCAGCGTCAAAGGAAAAATTAGACATTTTATATCTTTGACAAAGTTCATCGGATGTGATTGAAACTTTGTAGGATTATTCTTTACATCAAAGTATTTACATCTGTAGCCTTTTACGAACGTTATCAGAAAAACAAGGGAGATAACTAGCCTTTTCTGTTCGGCAACACACAACTTAACGTTGGGCTTTTCTCGGAAACTATAAAAGTGACCGGGCTCAAATTTTATGTGAACGTGACTCATTGTGTTGTGAATAGCAATTTCTTCCTGTCCATCTGATGCCTCATATAATATTCAGAACTGCGAAAGTGACTCGATCGAGCGTTTGCTCTTCTTGTTAACTTTGAAGGTCACATTGTGGGCGAATTTTTAGCAAAAAGTTGGAACATGGTATGACTGTTCTTACTCACAAGGGAAGTGATTTTGTTATTTACTGATTTTCATTTTGTGTGGCCTTTCACCCATTTAATCATTCATAAATGTTCATACCCAAGGGAAGTAATTCACATATATCTATGGCCAATGTTTTCACAGGGCATCTATAGTGTGGATGAACACTGTCTCCACTCAAAATAGTCCTTTGCTATTGTACATTGTGAATCAGCATTTTTGTTTTTGTCCTGTTTGAATAAAGTGCAATCATTTTACAACCAAAGTGTTAATGTTAAAGATGTTTACATAATGTGTGAAGGATGATGCATTTGAAAACTAATATTGTTAAATGTAAATTGACCTGTGACAAGTCAGCATAGTGCAATATCCAAGCATGAAACCCGCACACAATTCCCAAACAACATGCTTTCTTTTCCACAAAATTCCATCCAGTGGAAAACAATTATGTGAACGTCATAACATGGTTTTTACATTAATAATCAAGCCTTACACCAACTAAAATGGTGTTAATAGGCATTTGAGCAAGCTTTAACACCAACATAACATGGAGTTAATAGGCATTTGAGCAAGCTTTAACACCAACATAACATGGGGTTTTGCATGTTATACCAGCAATAACATGATGTTAATCACATTACAAGCAAGCTGTAACACCACCAAAACAAGCAGTTTTGCAAGTTAAGTCTACGATAACATGATGTTAATCACATTACAAGCAAGCTGTAACACCACCAAAACAAGCAGTTTTGCAAGTTAAGTCTACGATAACATGATGTTACTTGGCGTTAAACCAAAGCTTTAATGCCATCAAAACTTGGAATTTTTGCATGTTACAGACATGCTGTAACATGGTTTAACATGATGTTTTGACCGTCGCAAAACGCGCTGAAATTCCAGGCAATTTCGCTGCGATAACTTCAACAAAATCCAATCAAAATCTGGCGTTGTCGTGAACACCAAAATGTGATAAACCCATTGAAACTTGAAGTTTTGTTGGGATTTTGAGTAGTTTTGTAAGATACAAAACGCCACTTTTCGCCCAGTGTATGTCACTCTACAATGCCAGAATTCGTCTACTGCACTAATAAGACAAACCGGCACGGTGGCCTAGTGGTAAGGCGTCCGCCCTGTGATCGGGAGGTCGTGGGTCCCTATAACCCACGTACTGCCCATCTGCACTAGGAAACTGTTCTCTAATTCTTGCAACCGCACAAGCTGGTAAGGTGACCCTGATGTCTCTCCCAGCCATTTCCAGACCCACCGCACAAGCATGCGGTAAGCTACATACCGATACTGCCTGGAAAGAAAAACAAGCATACAGTATTAATGACAGTATCAATCAATCAATCAATATGAGGCTTATATCGCGCGTATTCCGTGGGTACAGTTCTAAGCGCAGGGATTTTTAAAAAAAAATGTTATGCAATTTATATCGCGCACATATTCAAGGCGCAGGGATTTATTTATGCCGTGTGAGATGGAATTTTTTGTACACAATACATCACGCATTCACATCGGCCAGCAGATCGCAGCCATTTCGGCGCATATCCTACTTTTCACGGCCTATTATTCCAAGTCACACGGGTATTTTGGTGGACATTTGTATCTATGCCGATACAATTTTGCCAGGAGAGACCCTTTTGTCAATCGTGGGATCTTTAACGTGCACACCCCAATGTAGTGTACACAAAGGGACCTCGGTTTTTCATCTCATCCGAAAGACATATAACGTGCGCCACACACAAGACCCTTTTGTCAATGGTGGGATCTTTAACGTGCACACCCCAATGTAGTGTACACGAAGGGACCTCGGCGTTTCGTCTCATCCGAAAGACTAGCACCCACCACCTAGGTTAGGAAAGGGGGGAGAAAATTGCTAACGCCCTGACCCAGGGTCGAACTCGCAACCTCTCGCTTCCGAGCGCAAGTGCGTTACCACTCGGCCACCCAGTCCACAGTACACAAAGTGTACAATCAGGATACTTGAAAACATTCCCCATATTGCTTTGCTCAGAATTAGCACATGCGAATAAATGAATTGTCTTGAAATAAAAATGAATATCTGACAATTAATTTTCATTTTTTTATTTTATTGTTATTTGTTTTTGCACATCTATGACATAAACCTATTTATAGTATCATGATTACAATTCTAAAAAAAAATAACTTACTCATTAGCATCCTGTATAGCCCTCCCATACTGCTGGTTGTACCAGTGATAGCATGTCTCCAAGACATAGTGGTCCAAGCACACTGATCTGAAGCCAGGGTGGTCAGTGATGCAGCCCACCCCTGTGCTTACTGTCAGTGATTCCATTTCTGGAATTTCTTGACAACAGCGGCATTCTCGGATTGAGCCCATGCCTGCACAGTTTGCGCACTGACACCTGCACACACAAAATTTGATACAAGTTTAGTTCAAATTCTCTGCAGTCTACAAACTCACACAAAAAAATTGATCTACTAAGGCAGTAAAACAACTGAAATGGACAAATTCACAACCAATGGTAGTGACCATTATGTCTAGACAAAACCATAATAAATTGTTATTCCATTGGAACATTGGTATATTCATACGTGTACTGATTTGGCTAGTTTTAGTTTTGGGGACTGCTACTAGCAATGATTGAGTGGGCATACTGACTACTCAGTAGGATGATGTTTTGACTAAAATTATAATCAGGAATGCGCATCACTTTCTGGCATGCATGAATTGCATCAAGGGTAAAAGAAGACATCGCACAAACTTTACAAATTACTGACTGCAAAACAAGCTCTACCAGAATCGATTCTATAATAGGAATATATACGAGGAAGAGTCTCACAATCACTGAATCAGTGGTAGTTTCTTACCAGTTGGTGGACATCAAACGATCGAGAGACTCGCTAAAATCGTCTCTGTCGGGTGTTTCCTCAACCTCAGCATCGGACAGCTCAGGTTCAAACTGGTATGGTTGAAGATCGTGTTCATTCAAAACCTCAAAATCACTACTGTAGCACGATAGTTCCAGTGAAGAAACGCTGCTTGTTTCACTGTTTTCTTCATGGTCTGCCATGCCAATACAGCTGCTGACGTCACTGCGAGGGGAGATCAGCCATGGCTGCGTTTTAGATTCTTACTTCCCTTACCCTTAATTGCAGGTATGAAAACCCACTTTCATTGATCGATATCTATTAAACCAAAGGACTTTGCTTGCCAATATTTTGCATCTGGTACTATTTAGTAATGTTCTCTCAGCAGAATTTTTTTGACCGAGCAATGTGGTTGACCTTTAATACTTTGATTAGATACTGCTCCTTTTAGGTATGAAATGATAGCATGTGCATGTGTGTAGGTAAGCGAGCGCACGCTCGCGCGCGCAAACATGTGTGTGTGTATATGTGTGCATGTGTGTGTGTGTGTGCGTGTGTGTGTGTGTGTGTGTGTGTGTGTGTGTGTGTGTGTGTGTAAGTGTGTGTGAGCTTGTGTGTGCGTGTGTGTGTATACGAGGGTGTGTGTGTGGATGTGTGTGTGTGTGTGTGTGTGTGTGTGTGTGTGTGTGTGTGTGTGTGTGTGTGTGTGTATGTGCGCAGTCTTTGCTTTCGTTTACAATTATTCTCTGTAGTATGTTCCAAGGACAGGTTGGAAGATAAGACTAAGCCTAAAACCTTTATCCTAATGTAATAAAGTTCTGAGTTCTAAGTTCTCTCTGTCTCTCTTTCTGTCTCTGTCTCTCTCAGTCTCTCTGTCTCGGTCTCTGTCTCTGTCTCTACCTCTCTCTCTCTCTCTCTCTCCTTTGCTGGGCCGTCAAGGTGCAACTCTCTTCCTTCGAATGTTAAAACTAGCAAATCTGTAAATATCTTTAAATCTTCCTTAAAAAAACATCTAAACTGTTCTCTGTAAGTACACACCCACGGTGACATAATTATGTGAATCTTACAGTTCTGTCTAATGTATACTATATTAATATTACTATATATATAGCTATTCTGATGAACACGTGGGGGAATTCGGGGGCTGTGATTGGATGGTATCTCCCGATCATCAAAGCATATTGCTGCCAAAGTCGGCCATTTTCCGCAATATCCAAAAGCATATTGAGTAAAATGGCCGACGCATGGTTCCGGTTTACACATCTGTACCACGCGGCGATGTTTCTATCGAAAACAGCACACACTGACAACTTAAAAAGCTGTTTCAACAACTGTGTTGTGAAATCGAATGCACTTGGAGTCAGTTTTTCTTCCAAAGTCAGAAAGCGTGTAGCTGCCGAAGTCGGCCATTTTCCGCAATATCCAAAAGCATATTGAGTAAAATGGCCGACGCATGGTTCCGGTTTACACATCTGTACCACGTGGCGATGTTTCTATCGACAACAGCGTACACTGACAACTTAAAAAGCTGGCAGTTTCAACAACTGTGTTGTGAAATCGAATGCACTTGGAGTCAGTTTTTCTTCCAAAGTCAGAAAGCGTGTAGCGGTGTGCATGTCTGCGCGAACATGATGTGCGTAAGAAGTTCGTCTGCTATCAAAACCTGAGATCAACGCATCGACGCAAAAACTGTCATTTTGTAAGTTTGGAACAACGAATCAAGGTCATAACAGCTATATAATCGCTATTATGTTTTCAGCGTAGCAATAGGGTCCGATATTTAGACTCGAACAAGTATAATGCGACTCGTCTTCGACTCGTCGCATTATACTTGTCTCGTCTAAATATCGGACCCTATTGCTACGCTGAAAACACAATAGCTGGTAATAATTATATTCACGTCATATTACATATTCATAGCATATAGTAGTCATATTGTTTTACTTCGTATATTAGACTGTGTGTTTCGTGTGGCCGTGGTGCTTATGCCTATTTACTGTACATTTACATGTTATGCCTATATGATTTCATTATATTATGTTGGTTATATGCGTGCGGATGTGTTAGTGTGAATGTAAAGGGCACGTTGTAAGATTAGGCCCTTGGCTTAAAATGTTTACCATTTATGTCAATAAAATGTTCTAAGTCTAAGTCTAAGTCTCTCTCACTCTCTCTCTCTCTCTCTCTCTCTCTCTCTCTCTCTCTCTCTCTCTCTCTCTCTCTCTCTCTCTCTCTCTCTCTCTCTCTCTCTCTTCCTCTCTGTACACACTTAGCAAGAGAATGTAGGCGAAGGTTACCCTAAGCTGTCACTATGTTACTAATTGAAATCAGTGCTTTTTCAAGAGGCAATTGTTAAAGCAAGGTTTGTCATGAAAGACTGATGTAAAGGGCTTTCAAGTACATGATGAGAGAGCAGCAGACACAACAATTGCAATTCACTGTAAAGGATCCTACTTCATAGGTCCGGTTGAGTTGACCACCGTCGTCAGCTGGAAATGTTTATTGTCGCCGTGTTCCTGTCAAACCAACCGCTCGGTTTGTTCTTTTACACAAGGATTGTTAATTTATATGAATACAAGGTACAACTTGGCAAACTAAAACAAGTTAACTGTATTATGTCCATATGACGAGAATGAGTTCTGAATATACATTAAAATACTTTAGCCCGGGACAAACATTACTCTAAATGCAGACGCCTTCCAACGCATATAGATAGGAAACTGTTCCGTACCATTTTGGTTGGAATTAAATTGTTCTATTGTGGATAGTCACTATTATTCAGTTGCTCTGGATCGCACGCGATGGTCGGTTGGGCAGTCAGATATGTTTGTCAGTGCCAGACCTATTAAGTTAGGGGATGGTTGGAATACAACATAGTGTAGATATGCGGTTCGGAGGTCTATTCTACACGTCATAAAAAAGTAGGCACATGGGTTTTAGTTTTTTTTTAATTATAACTAGTTTACGTCATTGAAACGACCAAATGGCTTGGAAGATTTTCTTATCTTTTCATCGTACCAAATCAACTTTGGGGAGGGGGTTGGGGTGCACATAAAAAATATTCTTACTCACACAAAAAAACTTTAAAAAATCAGAATTCGTTGCCCACTAGATGCTTTGTGTAGCAATAAGCCGTTGTTAACCCGTGATTTGTAAAAATGTAAAAAAAATAATTACAAATCACGGAGCGCGCCCCGCCAGTTGTAAAAACATTTTTACAAATCGCGGGGCGCGCCCGATATTTTCTTGTCATCCTCAAAGTCAAGGGACAAAAACGAAACCCCTTGACTTTAGGGGTATTGCGACTCTGTTAATTTTAAGATTGGTTTTTTTCTTCATTACTAGGATGTCCCATCATTGGGAAATTCCGGTCGCTTCCTCCCAGTGGAAAGCTAGCAGTGACAGAGTCGCACTACCCCAAAGTCAAGGGATCTATTAGTCCCGTTTCGCCGTTATCCCAATTCGCCCCCATCGCATTTTGGCGACATTTCTCAGGCCAAGTGTCATTTTACCACCATGTCATGTACCATTAGCTCCACATCCCATTTTGGCGCAATCCCGGATCGCCGTTATCCCATTTCGCCCCAATCCCAGTAGCTTAACATCCCAAGTCAAGGGATCTATTAGATTTCTAGATTGTCTCATCGCTGGAAGATTCGGGTCGCTTCTTCCCAATAAAAAGCTAGCAGCAACAGAGTCGCGCTACCCTTAAGTCAAGGGATCTATTGGATTTTTTTGGATTTTTTTTTTCATTACTAGATTGCCCGAACGCTGCGAAAGTCGGGTCGCTTCCACCCAATGGAAAGCTAGCAGCAACAGAGTCGCACTATCCCCAAGTCAAGGGATATATTAGATTATTTTTTTTCATTACTAGATTGTTCCATTGCTGGGAAATTCGGGTCGCTTCCTCCCAATGGAAAGCTAGCAGCAACTACAGAGTCGCGCTACCCCGAAAGTCAAGGGATCTATAAGATTTTTTTTCAGATTTGTTTTTCATTTATAGATTGTCCCATCGCTGGGAAATTAGGGTCACTTCCTCCCAGTGGAAAGCTAGCAGCAACCTAGTCGTGCTACCCCAAAGTCAAGGGATCTATTATATATATATTTTTGTGTATGTATTTCTTGTCCCATCGCTTGCTAGCTTTCCACTGGGAGGAAGCGATCCGAATTTCTCAGCGATGGGACAAGAAAGACATGAAAAAAGAATTACATTTTTTGTTTAAATTTTTACAAATCACGGGTTAACAGGCGTCCTTATTGCGTGCCTTACGAGAAACAGATCGCGTGCAAAAAAACCACGTAATGCTGTGTAGTATTCTTTGTGCTTTGGTTTATCGTCTCTAATTGACCCTATTCTGAGGTCTAAATCTTTCCTATTATCTTTCCGACTCATGCAATGTCACTTTTCTTTGAGATGTTTTGCGAGGAGTTGTGAGCTGAGAATACAGGCGTGTAAGTAGAACGCAAAAATCACACCTTGACTCGATCGGACAGACTGGTTCATGTAAGAGCACTTGACAGTCTCTGTCTCTTATCCCCGGTAGGATCATAAAATCGTGGAATCTGCTGATGTTCGTACTCCCCATCTACTTAGCTTCGTCCAAATAGGCCCACTTCAAACATCACACGCGGAAGACACGACTTGAGCTGGACACCACAGTCATGTTCGAACCACGCACCAAGACACCACGCACCAGTCAGCATTGAAAACAATGTTTTCGCGAGAAATTGACATAAATAAAATCAATCTAAATTGTTAAAAATAAGAGAAAAAAGAAATCAAAGACGGACTCTTGAAGAAGTAACGTTTCACTCAGATATATTTTATCCAGCCGGTCATGTCTTTCATTCATCCCTTTTCTTCTGACAGAAATAAAATAACACAAGAGAAATGAACATATGTAAGTAGGATTAAAAGCAAACGGCAAGTTGTGTGAAAAATGTTACTGACCACCACGTGCATGCACATATTTGCTGCCCCCCCAACCCCCCCCCCCCCTCAACATCGTAATTGTAACGGCTCTGTATCCCTTTGCCCTCGACCTCTTCCCGAACACCTCCCCCCCCCACCCCCTTCCTTTCTTTTTAGTAAATCCCCCCTCAGTCGGAGCGGCAGTTGTCACCACGCATTCGACTTCTTTTTTTTTTTTTAAATAGTATCTCCTTTACAAGCTGATCTGATAATAAAATATCTTATTTTTGTAAGCCCTTAGAAAAAATCTCCCTAGAAAGAAATGGGTTAAAGCATGATGCTATTAAAATATTGACGGGTGAATGCCGGCTACACAAACACACGTACCAAAGTACTCATCCTCCCCGAAGACGGAATGTGACCCCCAATGTGGTGGGAACTTAAAAGCGGTCACATACGCGTTTTTCTCCTAGGTACGGGGAGAACGCAGAAAAAGAAAAAGTAGAAGAATGGCCTTTCCGAGCATAATTATATAGCCAGTTAAACAATTTCATTATTTGTAGTTTCAGAGATATGGAGCTTCAAAGTACTGATCCTTATTTTCTGGGAGCATATTTCAGAAGCAGTTATAAATTACATCCAGTGATGCAGTCCACCTGACCTGATCGTGACCTATACTGCTGGCGCTGGTGGTCGGTCACATTACCTTTTCGGTCCACGGCGGGTTATGCAACACAAAGGTGCAGACAGGCCTCTTTTTCACCTAACCAAGGTTACGAATGTTAGTGACCTGATCGTGACCTACGCTGCCGGCGCCGTGTCTCGGTCACATCAATCAATCAATCAATATGAGGCCTATATTGGGGCGGGGATATAGCTCAGTTGGTAGCGCGCTGGATTTGTATTCAGTTGGCCGCTGTTAGCGTGAGTTCGATCCCAGGTTCGGCGGAAATTTATTTCAGAGTCAACTTTGTGTGCAGACTCTCTTCGGTGTCCAACCCCCCCCACCCCCCGTGTACACTACATTGGGTGTGCACGTTAAAGATCCCACGATTGACAAAAGGGTCTTTCCTGGCAAAATTGCTTAGGCACAGCCGGTTAATAATTGTCTACCTATACCCGTGTGACTTGGAATAATAGGCCGTGAAAGGTAAATATGCGCCGAAATGGCTGCAATTACTGGCCGTATAAAATTTCATCTCACACGGCATTACTGCAGAGCGCCTAGAACTGTACCCACGGAATATGCGCGATATAAGCGTCATTGATTGATTGATTGATTGATATTGCTATTTCATATGTTACGTGGATTTCCATTGGTCAATTGGGCAAAACTGAGCTCAGTGCAAAAGTGATATCGACGACATTTCCTTTATTGCTTCCCCACTTCAAAAGCAAAAACACCTAAATTTAAAAACAAACAAATATATACACAAAGAAAAAAGCCAAGCACCCCCCTTCAATTTCGCAATGACTGATTTTTAAAGTTCTGGTATGGAAACAGTAAGTTCAGGAGCTCGGTTTGACAAATGTTATCGACAAGAGCAACTCTTTGGAAATAACATCACACAAGAAAACTCCAGTTTTGATTGGTTTTAATCGTGATTTGGTACCTTGCCAAAAAGTGACGTTTTAACCCTAAAACAGTACCCCTGATAAGTATGGAGCTGCAAGCTGAAAAAGACAGGTTTAGGTAAATGTGTCATGAAAAAAATGTAATTGAGAGTGCTCAGATGGCATACGCGATTCAAAAGTTCAATATCGAGTGAAACCCCCGCGTGCCCGGATGACGGCGTCAACCCTGCGTCTCATCCCTCCAGTCAAACGTCGGATCTGTTCACGGGTCACTTGCAACCACTCACGATGCAAAGCTGCCTCCAATTCACGTAATGTCTGCACAGGAGGCTGCAGAGCTTGTATACGACGCCCCAGGATGTCCCAAACATGCTCCAGCGGATTAAGATCTGGACTCATTGCCGGCCATGGGAGTGTTGTTACAGCGTTGTTCTGGAGGTAGTCCACTACTGCCCTGGATCGATGAGGCCTGGCGTTATCATCCATGTACACGGGTCTTGTGGCAAGTGGGTGGTTGTCAAAATGAGTAACGACAACAGGTTCCAGGACATGTCGCATATACTGATCACCCGTGAGGTTGCCACGTACGGTGACAAGGTCTAGCTTGCAGTCATGGGAAATGCAACCCCAAACCATGACTGACCCGCCACCGAATGGAACAGTTTGTCTGATGTTCCTGGGTGTATAGGCCGTGTTCCTGTGCCTCCATACCCTCAGTCGGCCGTCAGTGACATGGAGAAGGAATCTGCTTTCGTCCGACCAGTGGATCCTCCTCCACGTTCTCAGGTTCCATCTTTGCCGTGCCAGACACCATGCCAAGCGTCTTCTCTTGTGGTCATCTGTCAGTCGGGGACGCTTAATGACTCTTCG
Organism: Littorina saxatilis; assembly: GCF_037325665.1. Classification (NCBI taxonomy): domain Eukaryota; kingdom Metazoa; phylum Mollusca; class Gastropoda; order Littorinimorpha; family Littorinidae; genus Littorina; species Littorina saxatilis. The sequence continues at coordinate 8,709 of NW_027126532.1, read as the reverse complement.
GGCTGCCATTCCTGCAGCTTTCAAGCGGTTTCGTACGGTCCTGGTTGACAGATGTCGATTTGGAAGCCATGCTCGTTTCAGGACGGTACTCGTTGAAAATGGCTCACGCCGAATTATTCGGAGAAAAGCTCGGTCTTCACGTTCTGACGTCACACGGGGTCGCCCTGACTGTGGACGGTCCTTCACAGCACCAGTCTGACGATGTTTGCGTACCAAACGGCTGATGACTGTGTAGTGGTAGCCAAGTTGACGACCAATCGCTTTGAAGGATGCTCCTGTAGCATGCATTCCTATAATCTGCCATCGGATCGCCTCTGATAATCGTCTTCTCGCCATGTTCACAGAGAATGTTTGCAAATTGTCGTCGCCCAGTGTTAAATACAGAAATTTGCAGCGTGAGCATACTGCCTTTTTTAACATTCATGGGTTGCATGCTGCACGTGCTTCTCACAGGCAGTGTCGACACAATCTTGACGCGTGAACTTCCCAACCTTATTATGGAAACCCATGTATGTCATTACGAAGAAAAAAAATGGTAAAACAAATTTGACTCAATTATTATCACAAATTCATTCGGGGGGTGCTTGGCTTTTTTCTTTGTGTATATATGAAAATGTAATGATCCCAGAATTTAGTTGATCAAGTGACTAAAGACTTTTTGAAAGAAAAGCCATTTTGAAATACTGAAAAGTCAATCAATCAATCAATCAAAGTACAAGAAAAGAGAGAACAAAAAGAAATAATAATCAGAGGGAGGGATATGGAACAGCCAAAACTGAGACAAATACTTTTGTAATTTCTTTAATCAATCAATCAATCAATGACGCTTATATCGCGCATATTCCGTGGGTACAGTTCTAGGCGCTCTGCAGTGATGCCGTGTGAGATGAAATTTTATACGGCCAGTAATTGCAGCCATTTCGGCGCATATTTACCTTTCACGGCCTATTATTCCAAGTCACACGGGTATAGGTAGACAATTATTAACTGTGCCTAAGCAATTTTGCCAGGAAAGACCCTTTTGTCAATCGTGGGATCTTTAACGTGCACACCCAATGTAGTGTACACGGGGGGAGGGTTCGGACACCGAAGAGAGTCTGCACACAAAGTTGACTCTGAAATAAATTTCCGCCGAACCTGGGATCGAACTCACGCTGACAGCGGCCAACTGAATACAAATCCAGCGCGCTACCAACTGAGCTATATCCCCGCCCTAGGCAAGTAAATACAAAATGTCCAAAGAATTAGCAATATATCTAACATTGACAGACTGTGTGATGATATCTTCGACCTCCGGTCTCGATTTTAATATCACTGTCAAAACAGACCATAGCAGAAGATATCATCACACAGTCCGTCAATATTGGGTAATATCGCGCGTATTCCGTGGGTACAGTTCTAAGCGCAGGGATTTTTTTTATATTTAAAAAAAAAAATTGTTTATGCAATTTATATCGCGCACATATTCAAGGCGCAGGGATTTATTTATGCCGTGTGAGATGGAATTTTTTTTACACAATACATCACGCATTCACATCGGCTAGCAGATCGCAGCCATTTCGGCGCATATCCTACTTTTCACGGCCTATTATTCCAAGTCACACGGGTATTTTGGTGGACATTTTTATCTATGCCTATACAATTTTGCCAGGAAAGACCCTTTTGTCAATCGTGGGATCTTTAACGTGCACACCCCAATGTAGTGTACACGAAGGGAACTCGGTTTTTCGTCTCACCCAAAAGACTAGCACTTGAACCCACCACCTAGGTTAGGAAAGGGGGGAGAAAATTGTTAACGCCCTGACCCAGGGTCGAACTCGCTTCCGAGCGCAAGTGCGTTACCACTCGGCCACCCAGTCCTTGACTTCGGTCCACAGTGGGTTATGCAACACACTGGCGCAGACAGGTCTCTTTTTAACCTGACCAAAGCTGCGAATGTTAGTCAAATCAAATTTATTGTTTTTTGGGGTCCCGCCAACCACTTTGGGTCACATCATGACCAAAATCACACGAATGTTAGTGACCTGATCGTGACCTAATGAGTAATAAATATAGAATGTGTAAAAATCCCACACAACTACCTAAGGTCGGACCCAAACTACTACAAAGTCACACACAAACACCAATAGTTAGGACACAACTACCTAAGGTCGGACCCAAACTACTACAAAGTCACACACAAACACCAATAGTTAGGACACAACTACCTAAAGTCAGACCCAAACTACTACAAAGTCACACACAAACACCAATAGTTAGGACACACCTACCTAAGGTCGGTCCCATACTACTACAAAGTCACACACAAACACCAATAGTTAGGACACTGGGCAAGAGTTCACACACAAATACCTATCAGGTCGCACCCAAACTACTAACAAGAAAAATGTTCATTCAAAATGAACAGCGTCGATGCAACGTCCATCAAAGATTTATTTTGGGAAGTGTTAAAGGTTAGGGTCAAAAGTTAATGAATTGCATGTTGTGCTGGATATATAAATTGTTTATTTCAGTCAATGCTTGATTCATAAGTACATTTTTCAGCATGGTGCATCTACAGGAGGGTGCTCCAACAATGATGCATAGTGCCAACATTTAGCGCAAACTTTTCACAACAGTGCATTATTACCACAAAGCGCATACAGCCATTATATAGTAGCAAGTTGCACTAAACATTTGAACAAAATGTTAACAGCACAGCACCAAGTTTTGCATAAGTGCACAACAGCACTGACCATTTCACAAAAGTGCATAACAGCTGTGACAATTTTACAAAAGTGCATTGACCATTTCAGGCAGATGGCTAACATGCAGATTTCGCTTTTGTCTGTCTTTCTTTGAAAAGTAGGCATGTTCAAGATCGATGAAGTCATGAGCAATTGGGTTAGATGACAGAAAAGATTCAAAAACGTCAGATTCAGTTAGATGACAGAAAAGATTCAAAAACGTCAGATTCAGTGTTTTGGGCACTGTTGAACAGGAACATTCTCTCCTGTTCAACAAATGTGGGTTCAATTCAAAAGCAACATTGTCACAGATAGGCTAGTGTTACATTTCTGTAAAGTTTCAAAAACATCTTCCATGTTTTGGTTACTGTTGAACAGAGGCATATTTTCCTGTTCAAAAAAGTCTGACACAAATTGTCGTAGTTGTGGGTTAAGGTTCGATCTATACTGTCCTTCAAACGAGTCGTAGAACCGTCATTGTCACAGATAGTGTTACATTTCTGTTCTACATCCAAACGAGTCGTAGAAGTAGTAGTACATTTGTGTTTGGTTGTTTTTTCTTTTAGATTCCTGTCACTCATACCAGCAGTATTGATTGAGGTACATAAATCTGTTGATGTACAGGGATGACTTGTTTGTAATGAATCCTTGTTTCCTCCACATTGAGTTTGCATTGCAGTTGGACAGAAATGAACAGGTGTTAATTGATAAACACATTGATAATGGCTTTTGAGAAAATCAATCAATTCTGCAAAGGAATTAACTTGATGACATCAAAACTGCAGTGCCATTTGAAGAATGGTTACCATTTCTGTTTCTTTGATGGGAATCAAACAAATAAAAACATTGACTATCCAAGTTACCATGAATGGCAATAGTTGACTCCTGAAAAGTAGCAAGGATATAATTTGAGACGACAAACGCCTGATGCAATCCCTCCTCAAGGTCAGTCAACTCAAAACCTTCATCATTCGCAACATCAGTAGGCAACACAGCGGGATTCGTATGTCCAGAAATCATGTCGAAAAAATATTACATTTCAAAAGCATGTCCAACCACAGTTGTTGGCAAGTGTTCGTGTCCGAAGTAGCCTTCAGTGTGTGTATATGTATTCATGTGACAGAGAACGTGACCTCATTGTTCAATCCTCTCTCTCTCTTCTTTCTCATTCGAACGCACACACGCAAGAACGTAGCCTACGCACGCATGCACGCGCACGCACACACACACACACACACACACACACACACACACACACACACACACACACACACACACACACACACACACACACACACACACCCCGCTGACGCACACGGCAAACCACGCACACACACACTGACTGTCGGCAAGCATCTCTTTTTGTTTTCTTTACCTTTGTTTATTGTGTTTTCGATATTTGTGTTTATTTTTTGCTTGACTTATCTGTTTTATTTTAATGTTTGCTATCCACATCGTGTGATAAATGTTTCTTCTCAGTCTCCGAGTCAGTTTAGTTTCTGCACGCCGCTTTGGTACTCCTTGTTTTTCTAACTGGTGTATTGTGCGCGACTGATTTGCGGATTTATTTTTATTCCTTTCATATGCAGTTGAAGTGTTGTGGGTGTTATTGTCTGTATATGCTATGTTGCGTCTGTGTATGCCTACAAGAATTTTGGGTGTAATGTGCCTGTGGTCTGCTCGCAGTCGAGCACAGAAAACATGGCGGCGCCCTGTGGCAAATTCGTGGAAAGTCTTCCCGACCGCAGATACCAGCGTCGTCCGCGACGCTGGAACAATTATACAAGGGCAGGTAAGACATACTATATCCTGAGTTATCTCTCTTGGAAATTATAATGAATTTATTAAAGAGACTATAAACCCCAGCTCTAATTATAGGATCTTAGGGAACTTTTTCTAACTCTAAGCTCTCAAATAACTATCATACATACTAAACAGTGTAAGATGGTAGAGCACGTGGCCAAATTAATTTGCGGCGACCAGGGTTCGAACATGCAACCGTATGAATACAAGTCCAAGGCGCTACCACTGCGCCAAGAAGGTCGCCGTACACTGCTTAGTCCATTATGACCGTATTTAAACTGCCACAACTTCTTTATTTTGCATAGGAACAATATTGTTCTTATATCAAATTAGGTATTTGGTTGTAGACCATGGCGCTTTGAGGTAATTGCTTTGGTATGATAAGATAAAGCGCGGCCGGTATAAATAGCCAAATTTCATTTTCATTCAAACAGATACACAAAGAGATGGAGAGAGATACAGAGAGGGAAATGAACAATTTGGAGCGCCCACTCGAATCTGAGCGTATTTGGGGCGGCTGGTCACAATTTATTGACACCAGGGACCCGTTTTCTGTTATGGAGCAACCAATATTGCCTCCCCAATCCGGGATTCGAACCAGCGCAATGCGCTAACAGACTTCGCTTCTTGTCCCCACTAAGGGAAAGAAAGAGAGATAATAATACAACTTCTGTTTCGACTCAGGCCACATTTCGGGGCTTTACTCCGGGTTCTCCAGTCTGCTCCCCCCTCAAAAATATTCTCAAAAAAATTAATGTTTACTAGGTTGGGTCTGGTGCACTCCAAAGTTGCGAGTTTGCCTTTGCTGAGAGGGCTGCCCAAAATACTGAACTAATTTTCAGTCCCTTTTAAGTATAATTCTGTTTAAATATTGTAATTATTGTATTTAAATTGCATAGATGTAATCTACATACTCTTCTGAATAATTTGATATAAGAACAATCTTGTTCCGATGAAAAATAAAAAAGTTGTGGCAGTTTAAAAACGGTCATTATGGACTAAGCAGTGTACTTGAATAAATTCATTATAATTTCCAAGAGAGATAACTCATGATATAGTATGTCTTGCTACTGACAGTAAGAAAACACGAGTTACCTGCCCTTGTATAATTGTTAGTAGTTTGGGTGGGAACCGTTGGCATTTGGGTGTGAACTCTTGCCCAATGTACTAACTATTGGTGTTTGTGTGTGACTTTGTAGAAGTTTGGGTCCGACCTTAGGTAGTTGTGTGCGACTTTTACACACAAATTCTGCACACAAATGCCAAGGTACCCTTATAACCACCTCTGTGTGTGTGTGTCTGTGTGTGTGTCTGTGTATATGTGTGTGTGCCCGTGTCTGTACGTGTATATCTGTGTATGTGTCTTGGTGTCGTCTGACAATGTTTGCTTAAGTTATATCATCTTTCCAAGAAATGTTTCCATGATTATGTCCCAACATTTGGCAGGCTCTTTCTTTATTTTGCCTCACTTATTTGCATGTGTAGGCTATGTTTATAAAGCCCAATGTATCTCACCCTTAGTAATTTCGTTTTATGCACCAATTTCATTTGTCTGAAAATTGTCAAAATCAAATCATTGATTAGAACAATAAAACATCCATCCATCCATCCATCTCTCTCTAACTATCTCACTCTCTATTTCTCTCTCTCTAACTCTCTATTTCTCTCTCTCTCTAACTCTCTCTCTCTAACTCTCCCTATCTCTTTCTCTCTAACTCTCTCCCCTATCTCTCTCTCTCTAACTCTCTCTCTCTCCCTGTCCCCTATCTTTCTCTCTCTCCCCCTCTTTCTCTCTCTCTAATTCTCTCTCTAACTCTCTCTATCTCTTTCTCTCTCTCTATCTAACTCTCTCTCTCTCCTATCCCTCTCTCTCTCTAGCTCTCTCTCTCTCTAACTCTTTCTTTCTAACTCTCTCTCTCTCCCCTATCTCTCTCTCTCTCTAACTCTCTCTCTCCCCTATCTCTCTCCAACTCTCTCTCTCCCTCTCCCCTATCTTTCTCTCTCTCCCCCCTCTTTCTCTCTTTTTTTCTCTCTCTCTGTCTCTCTCTCTCTTTTTCTCTCCCTCTCTCTCTTTCTCCCCCCCCCCCTCTCTCTGTAACTCCAGATCTCTCGATCAAACTAACATACCTTGTGCGGATGCAAGAAGACACAGGAACAAACATGAAAACGTCTCTGATTTTACCTTGTGTCTTCTGTACGCCATAGCTGTTCCCCCTTCACAAATATTTAGGAAAGACTAAATTAAATCACCAAGCAGACAAGTACATGTCTTACTTACAGTACTTGCGATACTAAACTAGTGAATTATATGTAAACTACCGACTAATTGTACAGCCCATCAAGGCGGAACATTTAAATTTTGTGTTATTTGAAACCAACTTTTTTCTACAGGGAAGAGCGGGGCGTTCCTACAACAATAGTTTACTTTCAGTTGTTGGTATTGTCGCGGAAATGCATGTGGGTTTTCACTTGATAATCGAAACATACTGCACAGAAACTAATTGTACGGATGCAACACGACTGAATCAGAAGCTGTTTGAAACTGTTCATATCAACCTACACTCACACAAACACACACACACACACACACACACACACACACACATACTCACACATACACACACACGCACGCACGCACGCACGCACACACACACACGCACGCACGAACGCACACACGCGCACATACACACAAACACACACACACACACACACACACACACGCACACACACACACAGACACACACACACTCACACACACATTCACACACACACACACACACACACACACACACACACAGACAAGCACACACGCACAAGTACACGCACACGCCCACGCGCACACATTCCTTACGCAATGCATTAATGTTGAATGCGTTCTTGGCCTCAAAAAAAAGAATGAACACTTCCAGGTCCCCTTCTATACCAGCTGCATCGCATGTTTGGCCTGTGGCAGAAACGAAGCTCTCGTAACTGTGTTCACTATCAAATGTTTGTCAATAGGCCTTGCATTGTCAGGATAACCACCTACTTCAGTAAGATTATGGAACGCGGAACACTTGTGTATCATTGTGTGCACGATTCTAAAGCTCTGTAAGAGTGTTGCCAAAGAAATAATTATCAAAGCAAAGAAACAACGAGGAAAAACAAAGATATGGTCGAAACTGTGTGTGTGTGTGTGTGTGTGTGTGTGTGTGTGTGTGTGTGTGTGTGTGTGCGTGTGTGTGTATGTGTGTGTGTGTATGTGTTACAGTATGTGTGTATACGTGTGTGTGTGTATGTGTGTGTGTGTACATGTGTGTGTGTGTGTTAGTGGGTGTGTGTGTGTGTTTATTTTTTTTAAAGTTTAACTCTACCAAATAGTTATGCCATTGTGTTAAGAACCGAAAGCTTGAAATATAACGCACCTTTAACTCTATCGGAATACGTTTACTTATTTTATGACGACGTTGTCGACAGCTTCAAGCTTTATTACCTCAACAGGGAAGTATATGTCCAGCACACAATAAACATTGCACTCGACTCGTAAATATTCTCTAATCGTTTTGCTTTTACAAATTGCTATGTACTTCCAAACCCCACCCAAACCTCATGGACATGAAGCGACAACGCCGTTTCCTTCTTTCTTTGACATCAAGCCGACAAGAAACAGGAATAGTACTAGGAACAAAAAGAGTAGAGGCGAAGCCATGATAAAATATTAACTCTCATATATCTAATTACTGGACTTTTGACATCGGAAAACAGAACAAACTTCCAAAACCAAATGTGTAGCATTTTTTTTACAATAGACATAAATGTGGTACTTTGCAGTGTTCGGTGGTGATAGACAATAAATACACTGAAGGGTGATCGTGCCTACTATTTATTAAATGGCGTTTCTTAAAAAAAAACAAAAAAAAACTGACTCCAGCAGGAAAAAACAAGTTGCGTAAGGCGAAATAACAACATTGAGTCAAGCTGTCGAACTCACAGAATGAAACTGAACGCACTGCTTTTTTCACCAAGACCACATACTCGTAGTTTCGTCAGTCCACCGCTCGTGGCAAAAGCTGGTCTTCGTCACCTGGATAGATCTTCAGAAGGCCTTTGACAAGGTCTGGAAAGATGGACTCCTTGTAAAACTGCTGAGGAAAGGCGTGTCCAGCAACATGTACCAGTGGATTCGCTCTTACCTCTATAA
>NW_027126531.1:0-15384 GCF_037325665.1 Littorina saxatilis | reverse complement strand
AACAATGAAACAAGTCGCGTAAGGCGAAAATACAATATTTAGTCAAGTAGCTGTCGAACTCACAGAATGAAACTGAAGGCAATGCCATTTTTCAGCAAGACCGTATACTCGTAGCATCGTCAGTCCACCGCTCATGGCAAAGGCAGTGAAATTGACAAGAAGAGCGGGGTAGTAGTTGCGCTAAGAAGGATAGCACGCTTTTCTGTACCTCTCTTTGTTTTAACTTTCTGAGCGTGTTTTTAATCCAAACATATCATATCTATATGTTTTTGGAATCAGGAACCGACAAGAAATAAGATGAAAGTGTTTTTAAATTGATTTGGACAATTTAATTTTGATAATAATTTTTATATATTTAATTTTCAGAGCTTGTTTTTAATCCGAATATAACATATTTATATGTTTTTGGAATCAGCAAATGATGAAGAATAAGATAAACGTAAATTTGGATCGTTTTATAAGTTTTTATTTTTTTTTACAAGTTTCCGATTTTTAATGACCAAAGTCATTAATTAATTTGTAAGCCACCAAGCTGAAATGCAATACCGAAGTCCGGGCTTCGTCGAAGATTACTTGACCAAAATTTCAACCAATTTGGTTAAAAAATGAGGGCGTGACAGTGCCGCCTCAACTTTCACGAAAATCCGGATATGACGTCATCAAAGACATTTATCAAAAAAATGAAAAAAACGTTCGGGGATTTCATATCCAGGAACTCTCATGTCAAATTTCATAAAGATCGGTCCAGTAGTTTAGTCTGAATCGCTCTACACACACACACAGACACACACACACACACACACGCACACACACACACACGCACACACACACGCACATACACCACGACCCTCGTTTCGATTCCCCCTCGATGTTAAAATATTTAGTCAAAACTTGACTAAATATAAAAAGGAAAGAGGTGCATTTAAAGGCTGTTGGGTACTGGCTCTCAAAATCCGTTCAGCAGAATGAGTTCGCATGTAACTGAAACTATTCTTAAAAGTTACTTGGTGATTTTAAAAGCTTGATAACACAAGTCCCATGATTTTAGACATGCTACAATGCCTTTAATCGAAGAAAGTTTGCGTTCTTGGCCGAGTCAATGCAGCTGGCTCGAAAATCACCTCCCTTGGACGCGTGACGTCTGTAGCGGAATCGGCCGGGTGGAACGGCGCTCTCTTATGCCGTGCAATGGGCGCAATCGGGTAGTCTAGTCATGTCCTCAAGAATACTTCAAAGGTAGGTCAAGAGAAACTAAGGACGGGGTGCGAGGGTGACTTCTCCCAGGTTATAACATTTCAAACAATAAATAACGGAGTTCATAACATGTATTCTGCTCCCTTCCTGCTTTTTCAGGTGTAATTCCCACTTGAACCCTGTTTTAGTTCAACTTATTGGCAGATATATTGTCACGCGCCGAGGGACACAAACACACACACACATAGCCACCCACAAACACACATACACAAACTGATATGACACACATACACAAACTGATGTCACACACACACACACACACACACACACCCACACACTAACACGTGTACACACACACACACTAACACGTGTAATCACACACACACACACACACACACACACACACACACACACACACACACACTCACACACACACACACACACACACACACACGCACGCACGTATAGACAATCACAGAGATTAGGTTCATGTATTCTGCCCCCCTCTCGCCAATTTACAAAATACAACAAGAGGTTTGATGAGCACAGTAGATCAACTTTAAACGTACACAATTATATTTTTAGCATTACTTTTCAATTCTCGTTGATGCATTAATGATGCCAGAAAATGTAACCGGACGCATTTGGAACGCCAAAGCAATTAAATACATTGCGCGGTACATCGGCGCTTAATTTCATAACGTCTGACTGAGTCATTTGTTATTCGGTGATAGTTTCGCACATATCTATCTCCTGTATTTAAAAATCTGTTCACCTTACGTAATTTTCAAAGGTACATTTCTTTGATAAACGATACGAAACCGTGCAGGTGAAAAATTGGTAATGACTGACGTAGGATTCGTTGTGGATTTCACGTTGAGGGCACGTTGGCGATCAATCAAACCCCAACGTTGTGTGTTTACGTTGAAACTACGTTGTGGGAACGTTTGTTGTATCAAACTAACTTTTGTTTTTAAATCACGTGAATTTCACGTGAAAATCACGTGCGTATACCAACGTTGTTCGAACACCAGAAAATCACAATAATACAACGTCGATTTTATGTTGCTTTTTAAGGTGGAATCCACGTGAAATTTACGTTATGTACCAACGGGTTAAAACAAAAAAACACAACTGTAACGCAACGTTGCTTTCACGTTGTGTTTTTTGGTTGGATCCACGTAAATTTCACGTAATCTTCGCAACATTTGTAAGACACCAAAATGCAACGTGAAATTCACGTAAATTTTACGTTGTATTACAACGTCGAAAGAACACCAAAATCTCACAATGACACAACGTTGGTTTTACGTTGCGTTTTTTGGTTGGCTCAACGTAAATTTCACGTAAAGTTCGCAACGTTGCTAATGACACGAAAAATTCACATTTTCGCAACGTCGTATTTACGTTGTGTGTTTGCTGGGTTACCATGTAATAGACTTTTTACCGGCATCCCTCATAAGTGTAGATTCAACACAAGAAATTTACTTTTGGAAATGACACTGGTTCGATTGCCCCCTGAGCAGACGACAAAACAACCCGCTTCAAAACTATGGGGATATAATACGGGTAGGGTTCAGAGCATTCTTACCGTCCATATTTAGTACCATGCAGACTCCCCGATGAGTGAAGATACAACACGAGAAACATACCACATTTATTTTTAAAATGCGCGATTGCCATAGACAGACATGCACTGCTTCTCCAACTAATTAGTGAAATGGAGGTTCAATAAATCGATTGCAATCGTTAATTTGGTGATCTGAGCAGGATATGAGACAGGATGGCTGAAACCAAAATGGTTGTTTCCGCTAAGGATTTAGTGAGATACCTTGGTATGATAGTAGTAAAGTGTCCACTACCCCCCGGCTTGCATCCCCCCTCTCCCCTTTCCTCATCGATACTGCCGCCTGTGATTTCAACATTCGTCGTCCTTCGCCAACACTCCCAACACATCTCCCTGGACCATCAAACTGGACCACTAGAGTATTTTTCAACATTAGTGGTCATACGCCAACACTCCCAACACATGTCCCTGTGGTCAAAACCCACGCAAGCTTAGGTAATCCTAGTTAATCCTCTTGAAAACGCAGTAAAGGTGTCATCTGGCGTGCAGCCGATCTGTAATCGTGCGCGCAGCCTACCAGTCGTCGTGCGCGCAGCCTGCTAATTTTAGACTGCACATATTAATTCGGACTTTGCGTTCAAGCTAATAAACGTTCAACGCTATAATTCGGTAAGAGTGTGCATGAATAAATGTTGATTGAATTCTTATTGATGAAAGTTCTTTTCTTTTTGTCATTTGTACTTAATTACGTCTCCAAATGGCTATTTACACTGATCGCACAACAAAATTGAAACAAATATAATCCTGTAAGCATGTAGGCCACTTACACTAAAGAAAATGAGCAATCATAAGATAAAATGGAGTCTTATGCTTTACCCCAAACAATTATTTTCGAAGGATCGGGGCTGGGAGAGATGCTAGATCAGATTTTGTGGAGTAACTCACCTCCGTGTTGGCGGCCATCCGGCGACACGAAGCTGCAGCCTACCCGTCCGGCGCCGAGTGCAGCCACGGTATACGGTGTGTAAATGCCCGTAGAAAAATGTGCTTTGTGAATCTTCTTTTTTCTTTCGCAGTACTGACAATGCTAGGCGCTTCGTTCAATAATTCATTTTCTCGATTTGCTCCATAAATCTCTTAGCACACTGTGATGTCTCAATAACTTAAATAATAATAATAATTGTCAGTAAGTACTGGTGTCCAGGGCCGGACCAAATGAGTTGTAAGGGGGGGGGGGGTTCCTCCTTTTTTTGGGGGGGGGGGGGGGAATCAGCGAAGTGGCGAAGCCACAAGCGGAACTAGGGGGTCCGGGGGCATGCTCCCCCGGAAACTTTTTGAAAAACGGTTAAAATCTGTGCAATCTGGAGCATTCTGGGCCTTGTTTTGAGGGTTAAGAGCAGCATTGTTTTGGTGCTAAAACTAGTAAAAAAACCAAAAAAACCACTCAAAGCAAGGTACATGTTTTTTCCAGGGGTGGGGTTCCGGAACCCCTGGACCCCCCCCCCCCCCCCCGGGTCCGGCCCTGGTGTCACAGGACTAATGTGGAACAGTTGATTGGCTAATGGCAATGTGCTAAAAACTGTTAGCGCACTCGTCCACTTTAAACCTATAGGTTTTCTTTCATTGTTCAACAGGTAACGTGGACTTCGCACAGAACGGGGACGGTCAGTGGGACGCAGAGATCCAGGCGGTGCAGTGCCCCGTGGGTAACAACAGGCTACAGTACGCCTTCCAAGGTTCGAACCCCTGGTACATTAAACTGAAATAGAACATTCATCTACACCATACCCTAACCCCTCCACATAAATACATACAGTAAAATAGAACATTCATCTACACCATACCCTAACCCCTCCACACAAATACATACAGTAAAATAGAACATTCATCTACACCATACCCTAACCCCTCCACACAAATACATACAGAAAGTCAACTAACAGCACATTAAACTATAAGGCGCAGGCACACACATACACACGCGCACACACACACACACACACACACACACACACACACACACACACACACACACGCGCACACACACATACACACACGCTCACGCGGCACACATGTACGCATGCTCGCACACACACACACACACATACACACACACACACACACACACACACACACACGTACGCACGCTCGCACATACACACACACACACACACATACATACACACGCACGCAAGCACGCACGCACTCACTCACACACACACACACACACACACACACACACACACACACACACACACACACTCACACAAGGGGGGGGGGGGGGCAGATAGAAGTACCAAAGAGTGACGCGCACACATAGACGCATGCTCTCTCTCTCTCTCTCTCTCTCTCTCTCTCTCTCTCTTTCTCTCTCTCTCTCTCTCTCTCTCTTTCTGTCTCTCTCTCTGTCTCTCTCTGTCTCTGTCTCTCTGTCTCTCTCTCTCTCTTTATCTATCTTGCTCACTCCATCTCTCTCTCACTCTGTCCCTCTCTGTCTCTGTCTGCCTCTCTCTGTCTCCCCCCCCCCCCCACCGCTCTTTTTACTCCCCCCTCCCCCCCCCCACCCCCCCATCCATCTATCTCTCACAATGTCTTTCTTTTAATCTCAGGTATATCAAATCGTTCAACGGAATCGTGGATGCTCTGGCGATCTCGCCGGACATTGTGGAGTTCGTTATGCTGGCCGCGAACCCTTCGGCCTTGACAGGGGATAAGTTCATGCTCTTCATGCCGTTCCTGCGAGTCATGAGGGCCCTGAGGATCTTCAGGCTGTTTCGACACGTCCCGGGCCTGTGGATCATGATTTACACTTTGCAGGTTGGTTTAGGCATAGAGGTAGACGGGCCGGCACGTTTGGCCTAGTGGCAAGGCGTCCGCCCCGTGATCGGGAGGTCGTGGGTTCGAACCCCGGCCGGGTCATACCTAAGACTAAAATTGGCATTCTAGTGGCTGCTCCGCCTGGCGTCTGGCATTATGGGGTTAGTGCTAGGACTGGTTGGTCCGGTGTCAGAATAATGTGACTGGGTGAGACATGAAGCCTGTGCTGCGACTTGTGTCTTGTGTGTGGCGCACGTTATATGTCAAAGCAGCACCGCCCTGATATGGCCTTTCGTGGTCGGCTGGGCGTTAAGCAAACAAACAAAACAAACATAGAGGTAGACTGGCGCAGTGGCGCAGGGGATAAGACATCGGCTCGTGAGTTCAAATCGCGGCCGCCTGGTGGGTTAAGTGTGGAGATTTTTCCGATCTCCCAGGTCAACATATGTGCAGACCTGCTAGTGCCGTATCCCCCTTCGAGTGTACACGTAAGCACAAGACCACGTGCACACTGAAAAGATCCTATAACCCATGTCAGAGTTCGATGGGTTATAGAAACACGAAAACACGAGGCTTGCAGGCCGTGTTGTCCGCAATATGCACCTGACAGTTTTGATTTCATATAAGATTTCATTTAATTGAGTCATGACAAAGTGAGACCAGGGGCGGATCACATCATTTTTTAAGGGGGGGGGGGGGGGTTCACATTTTTTTAGGGACAATTCGACAACGCGAAGCATTCGAACCTCCTAGGGGGATTAGGTGGCGTGCTCCCCCCCCCCCCCCCCCCTCGGAAAATGTTGATAAAAACAAGGAAATGGAGCAATCTGGTGTAATCTGAGCCAAAAACTTTCCCCTATAATACACCTTCAAAAAAGTAAATTAAGATGCAAGGACAATAATTTATTGACCGATCAGGTGCAACCTGAGACAGCAAATTACCCAACTACAAAACCGTCACTAAGAAGACAAAGGCAGGTTCCTAGAGGGGTCCGGGGGGCATGTCTCTCCCCCCCCCCCCCGCCCCCCGGAAAAATGTTGATAACAATCAATGAAAATGGAGCAATCTGGTGCAATCTGAGCCATCAGTTCTTTTTTGTTTTCACATTTAAAAAAAAGTTTTTTTATGTTTTAATTGCTTTGTTTTTTTAAAGGCTAGGGGGGTCCGGAAACCCCGGAAACCCCCCTGGATCCGCTCCTGGAGACACACACACACACACACACACACACACACACACACACACACACACACACACACACACACACACACACACACACACACACACACACACACACACACACACTCACGCACACACACACACACACACACACACACACACCCACACATCTTGATTTTGTAGCATGTATTTGTACAGCGCTTGGAGCCATTTACATATACGGGATAGATAGCTGCACCCCCGAGTTATACAAGCGCTACAATCTTGCCGAGAACACCTCAAAATGATACATACGTACTTACGGTCTCCTGACCATACTGATGCAAGATATTGGAACCTTAATTCTTACGCTACAGAAAAGCCATTTATTATTTTTATTTTTATTGTTTTGATTTCTTTTAATCTACATTGTTTTCTCTTCATTCATTATTCTAATTTCCTTAACCGTCATTTATAATCAAAAATATATCTAATTTCCAATGGAGTTACATGCTTATAAATCCCATGTATTATCATTTCATTTTTATATTTAGTCAAGTTTTGACTAAATATTTTAACATCGAGGGGGAATCGAAACGAGGGTCGTGGTGTATGTGCGTGCGTGTGTGTGTGTGTGCGTGCGTGTGTGTAGAGCGATTCAGACTAAACTACTGGACCGATCTTTATGAAATTTGACATGAGAGTTCCTGGGTATGAAATCCCCGAACGTTTTTTTCATTTTTTTGATAAATGTCTTTGATGACGTCATATCCGGCTTTTGGTGAAAGTTGAGGCGGCACTGTCACGCCCTCATTTTTCAACCAAATTGGTTCAAATTTTGGTCAAGTAATCTTCGACGAAGCCCGGACTTCGGTATTGCATTTCAGCTTGGTGGCTTAAAAATTAATTAATGACTTTCGTCATTAAAAATCTGAAAATTGTAAAAAAAAATAAAAATTTATAAAACGATCCAAATTTACGTTTATCTTATTCTCCATCATTTGCTGATTCCAAAAACATATAAATATGTTATATTCGGATTAAAAACAAGCTCTGAAAATTAAATATATAAAAATTATTATCAAAATTAAATTGTCGAAATCAATTTAAAAACACTTTCATCTTATTCCTTGTCGGTTCCTGATTCCAAAAACATATAGATATGATATGTTTGGATTAAAAACACGCTCAGAAAGTTAAAACAAAGAGAGGTACAGAAAAGCGTGCTATCCTTCTTAGCGCAACTACTACCCCGCTCTTCTTGTCAATTTCACTGCCTTTGCCATGAGCGGTGGCCTGACGATGCTACGAGTAAAATGGCATTGCGTTCAGTTTCATTCTGTGAGTTCGACAGCTACTTGACTAAATATTGTATTTTCGCCTTACGCGACTTGTTTTTAACTGTCACAATTCTCCAGGCCAGCTCCAGAGATCTGTTCCTCATGCTGACGTTCCTGCTGGTGGGGACCCTGCTCTTCGCCTCCCTCATTTTCTTCGTCGACGACAAGGAGACCTTCACCAGCATCCCTCACGGCTTCTGGTGGGCCATCATCACCATGACGACCGTCGGGTACGGCGACATGTACCCCGTCACCACCCTCGGGTACCTGCTAGGGGCGGTCACCGGCGTGTGCGGCGTTCTCATGATCGGATTTACCATCCCTGCCCTTGTCAACAACTTTATTCTGTACTACCAGCACGTGCAGTTTGCCCTGATGAGGAATAGGTTGGCGAGAGAGATGAATGTGGTGGTGGTGGAGAGAGAGAAGGAAGAAGAAGGAGGGGGAGGGGGAGGAGGGGGAGGCGGAAGGGGGATGAAGGTAGGGGAAGTGAGAGAGACGGAGAAAATGAAGATGGAACGACAGATTGAAGAGCAGAGAAGGAAGGAGGAGGAGGAGGAGGAGGAGGAGGAGGAGGAGGAGGAGGGAGAGAGGGTGAAAGAAGAAGAGTGGGGCACTGATCTTCCCGAGAAGAAGCCATTTCCAGAGATGATTCCACTTATGCAAATGAAGGACAGTCACACATGAAGAGGGCAATACTAAAAATGATTCGCTCTTTCTTGCCCGATGCATGATTGATTGATTGATTGATTGATGGATTGATTGATTGATAGATTTAGTGATTGATTGGTTGGTTGATTGTTTAACTGGTTGGTTAAAGTCCGTCCTTTTTGCAGGATGTATGTTCGCTGGTATTGATTGTTTGAATGTTTCTTTATTTTATTTTTTATTTCATTGAAATATTGAATGATTTTTTGATTGCTTGACTGGGTGGTTGGATTTGTTTGATTCTCTCTGCCTTGCTGAATGTATGCTCGCTCGTTACATTTTGTAGAACAGATGCGTAATTCCCTCTCAAATGCACTGGTCGGTTGTTGTTTTTTTAATTTCATTTTAAACTTTTGATATTTTGTTAAGATGGGAATTCTGCATTACGAAAATCAAAATAATATAGAGTAGATTAATTCGAGAAAATGTTCGATCATGCATATTATCAGGATTTGTTATAACTGAAAAATTAAATGTAAAACCATTTGAAAATAAAAGTAAGAATGATAGAAGCGCCTGTTTGATTGTTATCTTTTGTTGGGTTAGTTGTTTGTTTGCTTTAACTTTTAATCATTTTGGATGTCCAAAAAAGAGTGTCAATTTACCGTTGCGTAAAGGATATCTACTTTGCACGACAAGGCTCCACAACACTGCAAGTCATGCCTGTCACTTTGACGTAAACACAGTAAAACACTGAATTGGGCAAGTATACAAACACACGCACACAGACACAACACTCACACACAGACAAACACAAACAAATGCACTCACATACAAAATCATACATTCACACAAGTAGCACACACACACACACACACACACACACACACACACACACACACACATACACACACACACACACACACACACACACACACACGCACCATTATCACTCTGGCACCACCACTCTTAGATATCTCACTTTAATTGGCATCACACTGTTGGCACCCACTAGCACAACACTCACACACAGAGTCGCACACGAATATACACATATGCACATCACGCAGGTACTAGTCTTGCGGTCAGGACACACGTACAGACATACAAACACACAGATAAATATTGACGGGAGTGGGATTCGAACTCACGACTTGGGAGTTGACAGTGTTTGAATACTGTCGCTCTTATCCCCGCAGCCAGTCTGCTCGCTTGAATTAAGTTAAAGGTTAATTAGTAAATATAAAGTTTTAACTGAACGGATGTTCACTAAAGAAAGAATGAACAAACATGGATGAAAACGTGGACCATGCACAGAGCGTGTGTGCGTGTGCGTGCGTTGGTGTGCGTATATATGTGCGTGCGTGCGTGTGTGTCTGTGCGTGCATGCGGTGTGAGTGCGTGTGTGTTTATGTGTGTGTGTATGTGTGTGTGTGTGTGTGTGTTCGGTGTGTGTGTGTGTGTGTGTGTGTGTGTGTTATCGGTGTGTGTGTATATGTGTGTGTTTGGAATGTGTGCGCGCGCGCGCGCGCGTGTGTGTGTGTGTGTGTGTGTGTGTGTGTGTGTTTGTGTGTGTGTTTGGTGTGTGTGTTCGGTGTGTGCGCGTACATGCGTACGTGTGGGCGTGATTGACTGTGTGTGTGTGTGTGTGTGTGTGTGTGTGTGTGTGTGTGTGTGTGTGTGTGTGTTAGTTCTGTGGTGAAACAAAATACAGGCAGCTAGTGGAAGACCAGAGAGAGAGAGAGAGAGAGAGAGAGAGAGAGAGAGAGAGAGAGAGAGAGAGAGAGAGGGAGAGAGGGGGGGGTGAGAGAGAGAGAGAGGGAGAGAGAGAGAGAGAGAGAGAGGGGGTGAGAGAGAGAGAGAGAGGGAGAGAGAGAGAGAGAGAGAGAGAGAGAGAGAGAGAGAGAGAGAGAGAGAGAGAGAGAGAGAGAGAGAGAGAGAGAGAGAGAGAGAGAGAGAGAGAGAGAGAGAGAGAGAGAGAGAGAGAGAGTGAGAGAATTTGTTCGAGCACACACAAACACGCTAAGACATCAGTGGAATAAACAAACACTTCTTGTTAATGCTTAGAGTGGGCTTTATTGCATCAGTAGTTGCACAACAGTGTGCGAGAAATCTACAGAGCTATACTCAACGGCAAAAGATAGTACACATTCTTCAATTTGGTGTGACAGGGGCAGTATCAAACACATTGGATTCTTGGTTTGAACTCAAGAAAAGCCTGCTGTGTGCTGCTATCTTTTGCTGGGGGGCAAACATAGAACGGTCTGGATTGAAAGAGATCAAACGAACAAGCGTCGTCAAAAGTGAATGTTGACTGGATTATCGTCACGCTCATCAGAAAAATACCTATCTCATGAGTGTTTGGCATTTCTGTAGTGAAACTACAGGGGGAGCTACTGGAAGGGTATATGTCATGTGTAAGAGCGTACAAACTCTCAGACCATCGGAAACCATTGCCACGGTAACGTAAGCAAAACTGCCGATCTCGTTTCTTGAGTTTGGCACTTTTTCTTTATGATACAGGAAAACTTGTTTTGAGAATGTGAAAGTATGCAAACACTTTTTTTTTGTTTTTGTGTTTTTGTTGTTGCAGTTTTGCCGATTGAAAATGTTGCTGTTAGCTCTTTATCTCACGTTTATCCGGCTGTCACCGCTCGAGATAGGCAGTTTGCAAATCTAAAATGAGATAGGCAGATTGTTCAGAAGCCAAAGAAGGGTTTTTTGAGTTTTTCTGAAAACACCAAATAATGACATAGGCAATTATCTTATGAGCGTGACGTTATGTTGCAGTCTAAGCCATGGACAGCAGCGGACACTCAGAAGGTGCCCTGCCATATGTCCTGCCCTCTGTTCACCCCCCAAGCGTAGCAGCCATTATAGGCGTCGACAACCTTTAGGGCGCCAGTCAGAAGGACCCAGCCGGTTCCACCTGAGGTGCTGCTCGCCACTCCGTCTCTTCGCCAGATTTGGTCAGCGTTGTTGGCACCGATGACGAAGTCTTTTCCGACGCCTAACGTCACCAAAGCCCCGTTCACCTGTTAAAGCATACAATCCAGTAACGAGTCAAGCAACTTCTGGCAGACACGCCGATAAATTAACTTTTTAAAAACCTACAAATGTCTTGGTCGCATATCGTCCCCCCAGTCATTTTTATATTTAGTCAAGTTTTGACTAAATATTTTAACATCGAGGGGGAATCGAAACGAGGATCGTGGTGTATGAGCGTGTGTGCGTGTGTGCGTGTGTGTGTGTGTCTGTGTGTGTGTGTAGAGCGATTCAGACCAAACTACTGGACCGATCTTTATGAAATTTTACATGAGAGTTCCTGGGTATGAAATCCCCGAACATTTTTTTCATTTTTTTGATAAATGTCTTTGATGACGTCATATCCGGCTTTTCGTGAAAGTTGAGGCGGCACTGTCACGCCCTCATTTTTCAACCAAATTGGTTCAAATTTTGGTCAAGTAATCTTCGACGAAGCCCGGACTTCGGTATTGCATTTCAGCTTGGTGGCTTAAAAATTAATTAATGACTTTGGTCATTAAAAATCTGAAAATTGTAAAAAAAAACATTTTTTTTATAAAACTATCCAAATTTACGTTCATCTTATTCTCCATCATTTTCTGATTCCAAAAACATATACATATGTTATGTTTGGATTAAAAACAAGCTCTGAAAATTAAAAATATAAAAATTATTATCAAAATTAAATTTTCGAAATCAATTTAAAATCACTTTCATCTTATTCCTTGTCGGTTCCTGATTCCAAAAACATATAGATATGATATGTTTGGATTAAAAACACGCTCAGAAAGTTAAAACAAAGAGAGGTACAGAAAAGCGTGCTATCCTTCTTAGCGCAACTACTACCCCGCTCTTCTTGTCAATTTCACTGCCTTTGCCATGAGCGGTGGACTGACGATGCTACGAGTATACGGTCTTGCTGAAAAATAGCATTGCGTTCAGTTTCATTCTGTGAGTTCGACAGCTACTTGACTAAATATTATATTTTCGCCTTACGCGACTTGTTATATTTAGTCAAGTTTTGACTAAATATTTTAACATCGAGGGGGAATCGAAACGAGGGTCGTGGTGTATGTGCGTGCGTGCGTGTGTGTGTGTGTGTGTGTAGAGCGATTCAGACTTAAATACTGGACCGATCTTTATGAGGTTTGACATGAGAGTTCCTGGGTATGACATCCCCATACGTTTTTTTTCATTTTTTTGATAAATGTCTTTGATGACGTCATATCCGGCTTTTCGTGAAAGTTGAGGCGGCACTGTCACGCCCTCATTTTTCAACCAAATTGGTTCAAATTTTGGTCAAGTAATCTTCGACGAAGCCCGGACTTCGGTATTGCATTTCAGCTTGGTGGCTTAAAAATTAATTAATGACTTTCGTCATTAAATATCTGAAAATTGTAAAAAAAAATAAAAATTTATAAAACGATCCAAATTTACGTTTATCTTATTCTCCATCATTTGCTGATTCCAAAAACATATAAATATGTTATATTCGGATTAAAAACAAGCTCTGAAAATTAAATATATAAAAATTATTATCAAAATTAAATTGTCGAAATCAATTTAAAAACACTTTCATCTTATTCCTTGTCGGTTCCTGATTCCAAAAACATATAGATATGATATGTTTGGATTAAAAACACGCTCAGAAAGTTAAAACAAAGAGAGGTACAGAAAAGCGTGCTATCCTTCTTAGCGCAACTACTACCCCGCTCTTCTTGTCAATTTCACTGCCTTTGCCATGAGCGGTGGACTGACGATGCTACGAGTATACGGTCTTGCTGAAAAATGGCATTGCGTTCAGTTTCATTCTGTGAGTTCGACAGCTACTTGACTAAATATTGTATTTTCGCCTTACGCGACTTGTTATATTTAGTCAAGTTTTGACTAAATGTTTTAACGTAGAGGGGGGAATCGAGACGAGGGTCGTGGTGTATGTGCGTGCGTGCGTGTGTGTGTGTGTGAGTAGAGCGATTCAGACTTAAATACTGGACCGATCTTTATGAGGTTTGACATGAGAGTTCCTGGGTATGACATCCCCATACGTTTTTTTTCATTTTTTTGATAAATGTCTTTGATGACGTCATATCCGGCTTTTCGTGAAAGTTGAGGCGGCACTGTCACGCCCTCATTTTTCAACCAAATTGGTTCAAATTTTGGTCAAGTAATCTTCGACAAAGCCCGGACTTCGGTATTGCATTTCAGCTTGGTGGCTTAAAAATTAATTAATGACTTTGGTCATTAAATATCTGAAAATTGTAAAAAAAAATAAAAATTTATAAAACGATCCAAATTTACGTTTATCTTATTCCCCATCATTTGCTGATTCCAAAAACATATAAATATGTTATATTCGGATTAAAAACAAGCTCTGAAAATTAAATATATAAAAATTATTATCAAAATTAAATTGTCGAAATCAATTTAAAAACACTTTCATCTTATTCCTTGTCGGTTCCTGATTCCAAAAACATATAGATATGATATGTTTGGATTAAAAACACGCTCAGAAAGTTAAAACAAAGAGAGGTACAGAAAAGCGTGCTATCCTTCTTAGCGCAACTACTACCCCGCTCTTCTTGTCAATTTCACTGCCTTTGCCATGAGCGGTGGACTGACGATGCTACGAGTATACGGTCTTGCTGAAAAATGGCATTGCGTTCAGTTTCATTCTGTGAGTTCGACAGCTACTTGACTAAATATTGTATTTTCGCCTTACGCGACTTGTTATATTTAGTCAAGTTTTGACTAAATATTTTAACATCGAGGGGGAATCGAAACGAGGGTCGTGGTGTATGTGCGTGTGTCTGTCTGTCTGTCTGACTAAACTACTGGACCGATCTTTATGAAATTTGACATGAGAGTTCCTGGGTATGAAATCCCCGAATTTTTTTTTCATTTTTTTGATAAATGTCTTTGATGACGTCATATCCGGCTTTTCGTGAAAGTTGAGGCGGCACTGTCACGCCCTCATTTTTTAACCAAATTGGTTCAAATTTTGGTCAAGTAATCTTCGACGAAGCCCGGACTTCGGTATTGCATTTCAGCTTGGTGGCTTAAAAATTAATTAATGACTTTGGTCATTAAAAATCTGAAAATTGTAAAAAAAAATAAAAATTTATAAAACGATCCAAATTTACGTTCATCTTATTCTCCATCATTTGCTGATTCCAAAAACATATAAATATGTTATATTCGGATTAAAAACAAGCTCTGAAAATTAAATATATAAAAATTATTATCAAAATTAAATTGTCGAAATCAATTTAAAAACACTTTCATCTTATTCCTTGTCGGTTCCTGATTCCAAAAACATATAGATATGATATGTTTGGATTAAAAACACGCTCAGAAAGTTAAAACAAAGAGAGGTACAGAAAAGCGTGCTATCCTTCTTAGCGCAACTACTACCCCGCTCTTCTTGTCAATTTCACTGCCTTTGCCATGAGCGGTGGACTGACGATGCTACGAGTATACGGTCTTGCTGAAAAATAGCATTGCGTTCAGTTTCATTCTGTGAGTTCGACAGCTACTTGACTAAATATTATATTTTCGCCTTACGCGACTTGTTTAAATGTATATTCAGTCACTGTCTCCCAGCCTTATCAGTCCCACCCAGTACCAGTGTTGCCACTGT
>NW_027126530.1:0-16265 GCF_037325665.1 Littorina saxatilis | reverse complement strand
TTTGACAGTGACTTAGTTAGAAAGGGAGTCTATCCATATGAATACATGGATTCGTGGGAGAGGTTGATGAAGATGAGTTACCACAAAAGGATGCTTACTTCTCACGGCTGAAGGGTAAAGGTATAAGTGACGAAGACTATGAACACGCTAAGACTGCATGGAATAAATTAGGATGTAATACAATGGGTGATTATCATGATCAATATTTGTTGGCTGATGTTTGTTTACTTGCAGATATATTTGAGAATTACAGAAGAACATGTATGAAGCACTACAATCTAGATCCTTCACATTACATATCTGCACCAGGCATGAGCTGGGATGCATTTCTTAGATTTACAGGAGTAAAGATTGACTTGCTATCAGATCTACCTACACTTCAGATGATTGAAAATGGACTACGTGGAGGAATCAGTATGGCTTCACACAATTACTGCAAAGCCAACAACAAATACTTGGACGACTTTGATCCTATGAAACCTTCTAATTACATCATGTATCTAGATGCAAACAATTTGTATGGTTGGGCAATGTGTCAGACGCTTCCACTTCGGAACTTTAAGATCTATTCAGGACCATTTTCACAATGTGTTGTGCTGACAATATTAAAAGCAGGCCCAGACAGTCGAAAGGGATGGATACTAGAAGTTGACTTAGACTATCCACTATCACTTCATGATCTACATAATGATTATCCTTTAGCGGCTGAGAGGTTAAAAGTAAACCCAAGAGAACCTCCAAAGCTGGTGCCCAATCTGTTTCACAAAAAGAAGTATGTGTGTCACTACAGACTGTTACAGTTTTACATTAGACATGGATTAATTTTGAAGGCTGTTCATCGTATAATTTTATTTGATCAAGAACAGTTTATGAAACCTTACATCATGAAAAACACAGAACTGAGAACCAAAGCCGCTGATGCATCAGAGAAAGACTTTTTTAAACTGATGAACAACAGTTGCTTTGGTAAGACAATGGAAAACCCACACAAGAGAAAGGATGTTAGACTTGTTACAAGAGAAAATGAGGCCATCAAGCTGACATCCAAACCACAGTATCAAGACTTTAAATACTTTCATGAACAGCTGTATGGTATCTTAATGAAAAAACTTGTAGTCAAGCTTGACAAACCAGTATTCATAGGCTTTACTGTGCTAGAGTTGTCAAAACTGTTGATGCTTGAGTTTTTGTATGATTATTTGAAACCAAGATATCCCAAATCGAGAGTACTTTACACAGACACAGATTCATTCTTACTTGACATTCCAGCGGATGACATTTACAAAGATCTAGAAGCTGAAAGTCCTGCAGTAAAAGGAAAAGATTCTTTTTATGACACTTGCGACTACCCTAAAGAATCACCATTGCACTCAAATGTTAACAAGAAGGTTATTGGAAAGATGAAAGATGAAATGAATGGGAAGATAATTAAGGAGTATGTTGGATTGCGTGCAAAGATGTACAGTGTTGCAAGTGAGAAAGGGGTGGTTAAAAAAGCAAAGGGTGTAAGCAAACAGGTTGTAAAGTCAAGCATATCGCATGATAACTACAAGGAAGCACTGTTTCAGAAGCGAGTGTTTCACCATGACAACCCTAAGATCAGTTCCGCGCTTCATCAGATCAACACAACTATTGTAAACAAGAAATCTTTAGATGCTAATGACACAAAGCGCGTTTATTCATCACCAGAATATTCTTATGCAATTGGACACTGGAGAACAAACGGATGCGGCTCCAAATAGTCTGAGTGTGTAATAAGAATTTTTGTCAATCGGGAAAACCCGCTATGACAGCTTTGTTTTGACTGCAGCGGGGGAGAGGACGTTGCTTGCGTTTGGGAAGTGTTTGTGTGAAAGGGGGAGTGGGCTTTGTTGAGTTTCAAAGCAGCCACCAAGTACACTTATCAAAAGCTTGAATAAAATAAACAAGTCAATTGAATAAGTTAACACTCGGCGGCCGCCCGAAGGCAGCCTAAATATTGAAGCGTAGTGAAGCGTAGTGAAGCGTAGTGAAGCGAAGCGTTGAAACAGAGTGAAGCAAAAACAATAACACAGCTGAAGCAGGGTGTTGAAGCAGGATGATTAAGAAGACAGCCAAAGCAGGGCAGGCGCAGCAAACCGTACATGCATGATCGTTACTATATTTAGAATCACGTCATTACTATTTTTGAAACCGTACATGCATGATCGTTACTATATTTAGAATCACGTCATTACTATTTTTGAAACCGTACATGCATGATCGTTACTATATTTAGAATCACGTCATTACTATTTTTGAAACCGTACATGCATGATCGTTACTATATTTAAACACTTGTCTAACAGTGCAGGCGCAGTGTGATACTTCTGTTGTTGCGCACAAACAAGCACTGTAAGTCTAAGACTGGGACTGTTGGAGCTCTGATGTGACAGGAATATGCGGCGTTTCTGACCAGTACTCTCTGTACTCTTCGATCTGGAGCATCTCTTCGATTTGTTTAAGTTTGCCCATGATAAAACTGATTGGCAAACCAACAGTGGTAAATCGCGGAAATGCATAAAGCGATCTAGCAACGGCGCGTAGTCTACGCGCATGAACATCGGAATAACCAGTTTTTGCTTTCAACCAGTCAGCCCACGTTTCTTTCATTCTCCCTTCTTTTCTTTGCTTCTCCTGCCATTGTTTGCACATAATCAAAAACTGTCCAAACTGAATGTAAATTAAGATTTGTTGTGCGTCCTGTCTTTTGAGATTTCTCATCCCTTTTTGCAGTCTTTCCACAATATCTTTTTCATTTTCTGCTTGAGCAAAATAAGCATTTGTGAAAGCTTCTGTGGATATAGCATGGCTAACATCTGCTTGGTTTGAAACGAGATAGTGATGTAAATCATTTGGCGTTGTTGGTTCTACTCTCTTTTTCTTTCCGTCTTTTTCTTTGAACAAATCTTCTATCTTCCTTTTTGGTTTTTTGGGCAGTCTCATTAATCCTTCTGTTTTAGCCTTAACTGCTATTAAGGCCATCTGCTCAAAATATTTTCTATTCTCTTCTAGTACATGCTGTTCTTCTTCTGTCCAAAATTCTGATGGTGTTGGCGCTGGTAGTGGGACATTACAAGCTTGTTCCATGTCAGGTAGAATTAAAGTTGTTGACCGCCTAGAATAATCTAACAATTCTTGATGAACATTTTGCGATTCAAGAAGCTCTTTCTCTAATTCTGCGACATTCACCTTGTTAAATTAAGCACTTTTTTCACTGAAACACATACACGTCCTCACAGAACAGCACCGCAATACGAAATGGCGAGACAGGTCTGCCTGGTTGCTAACAACACAAACTAGATCGGGTTACTATCAACAGACAGTGGTGGGCGGAAGTGACGTAACTGTTGCCAACACATGATTTAATCTTGTCTTGCCATTGGAGGAATATAGAAGACAGGCTTGCTGTTTGTTTTTACCAGATCAATACGGTAGTTATGGCTTACCGACGAACGGGCAGATTGGATCAATACGCACGCTGGCTGCAACTAGTTAATATTTCAATGGAAACTAAATTTAGCGTTGCACAGAGAGAAAGGGAGAATGTACGTTCTGGGTTACTGATTCCGACAGACCCGGGATTGGTTCAAAACAACCTTACTTTACTGTATTTTTTTTTATGGATTTATGCAGTATTTTTCTGATTTTGTCGCATGTTTCATTTTAGTAAAAGTTTAGTCCAGAAGCCTATTTTGCGTTAATATTTAGGGTCTGTCGGAATCGGTGAGCCAGAACGTACATTCCTCCTTTCTCTCAGTGCGTTCAGTTTCATTCCGTGAGTTCGACAGCTTGACTAAATGTTGTAATTTCGCCTTGCGCGATTTGTTTATAATTTCGCTTCACGCGACTTGTTATTTATGTATCCAAAACATCATAGAACGTGGCACAATGCATGAAAACAACGCCGACAGTAAACAAGATGTTATCTGGGCAGTACATTGGGTTGAACTAAAAGAATTCTGCTGAGAATGTACAAAAGAACAAGTCGCGTAAGGCGAAAATACAACATTAATTTTAGTCAAGTAGCTGTCGAACTCACAGAATGAAACTGAACGCAATGCAACGCACAGGGCCGGACTAGGCTAAGAGGAGGGGGGGGGGGGGGGGGGTTGCCAGTGGTGGTCCAGGGGGATGTTTCCCCTGGTGGGGGTCAGGGGGCAAAGCCCCCTGAAGCTGATGGGTAGGTCATATTCTTAGATAGGAAAATGGTCGCTCCTTGCATGAAACGGCATAAAATAAACAATAATAAACAATGTTTTAAATAAGTGAGGTACATGTTTAGGCTAGGGGGGGGGGGGGTTGCGCAACCCCCATAAACCCCCCCCCCCCCCCCCCCCCCGGTAGTCCGGCCCTGACCGGCTGACGCAGCAAGACCGTACACTCGTAGCATCGTCAATCCACCGCTCACAGCAAAGGCAGTGAAATTGACAAGAAGAGCGGGGTAGTAGTTGCGCTGAGAACGATAGCACGCTTTTCTGTACCTCTCTTCGTTTTAACTTTCTGAGCGTGTTTTTAATCCAAACATATCATGTCTATATGTTTTTTGCATCAGGAACCGACAGGGAATAAGATGAAAGTGTTTTTAAATTGATTTCGACAATTTAATTTTGATAATAATTTTTATATATTTAATTTTCAGAGCTTGTTTTTAATCCAAATATAACATATTCATATGTTTTTGGAATCAACAAATGATGGAAAATAAGATGAACGTAAATTTGGATCGTTTTGTAAAAGAAATATATTTTTTTACAATGTTCAGATTTTTAATGACCAAAGTCATTAATTAATTTTTAAGCCACCACGCTGAAATGCAATACCGAAGTCCGGGCTTCGTCGAACAATACTTGACCAAAATTTCAACCAATTTGGTTGAAAAATGAGGGCGTGACAGTGCCGCCTCAACTTTCACGAAAAGCCGGATATGACGTCATCAAAGACATTTATCTAAAAAATGAAAAAAACGTATGGGGATATCATACTCAGGAACTTTCATGTCAAATTTCATAAAGATCGGTAAAGTAGTTTGGTCTGAATCGCTCTACACGCACGCACACACACACACACACATACACACACACACATACACCACGACCCTCGTCTCGATTCCCCCCTCTACGTTAAAACATTTAGTCATAACTTGACTAAATATAAACAAGTCGCGTAAGGCGAAAATACAACATTTAGTCAAGTAGCTGTCGAACTCACAGAATGAAACTAAACGCAATGCAACGCAGCAACACCGTATGCTCGTAACATCGTCAGTTCACCGCTCACGGCAAAGGCAGTGAAATTGACAAGAAGAGCGGGGTAGTAGTTGCGCTGAGAACGATAGCACGCTTTTCTGTACCTCTCTTCGTTTTAACTTTCTGAGCGTGTTTTTAATCCAAACATATCATATCTATATGTTTTTGGAATCAGGAACCGACAAGGAATAAGATGAAAGTGTTTTTAAATTGATTTCGACAATTTAATTTTGATAATAATTTTTATATTTTTAATTTTCAGAGCTTGTTTTTAATCCAAATATAACATATTTATATGTTTTTGGAATCAGAAAATGATGGAGAATAAGATGAACGTAAATTTGAATCGTTTTTATAAAAAAATATTTTTTTACAATTTTCAGATTTTTAATGACCAATGTCATTAATTAATTTTTAAGCCACCAAGCTGAAATGCAATACCGAAGTCCGGGCGTCGTCGAAGATTACTTGACCAAAATTTGAACCAATTTGGTTGAAAAATGAGAGCGTGACAGTGCCGCCTCAACTTTCACGAAAAGCCGGATATGACGTCATCAAAGACATTTCTTAAAAAAAAGAAAAAAACATTCGGGGATATCAATCCCAGGAACTATCATGGAAAAATTCATAAAGATCGGTCCAGTAGTTTGGTCTCAATCGCTCTACACACACGCACACACACACACACACACACACACACACACTTTGGTCATTAAAAATCTGAAAATTGTAAAAAAAATTATTTTTTTTATAAAACGATTCAAATTTACGTTCATCTTATTCTCCATCATTTTCTGATTCCAAAAACATATAAATATGTTATATTTGGATTAAAAACAAGCTCTGAAAATTAAAAATATAAAAATTATTATCAAAATTAAATTGTCGAAATCAATTTAAAAACACTTTCATCTTATTCCTTGTCGGTTCCTGATTCGTGAAAGCGAAATTACAACATTTAGTCAATCTGTCGAACCCACAGAATAAAACTGCACGCACTGCAGTGTTTTCAGTCACGAGAATAAAACAGCTTCGTCAATCCACGCGGCAAGGAAGTCGCTCAATTTTTGCGTGCAACACGAAGTAAACAGACATGCAAGAACAGCGACGGGTTCAAGTTTAGGTCGCTCCACAAGAAAAATTCCTGCCGATGTTCGCCTTTAAGCAGATGCAATATATTGTGCACACAACATTCTTTTTGAAAGAACACCGCATTGCACATTTTTGTCACTGGCATATAAAACATAACTAAGTGTTCATGTTAGATATCCCCAAGGGGTGTAGATAAGTCCATTGTGTAACTTAAAAAAAGGTCAAAGTAGACAGTATTTCAAGGCTAAACGTATTTCCTTTTGCCATAGTTATCAACCGCGTTTTATTGTTTTAAATTGATAAGGAGCAGAGTACACATTAAACAACTATTGTATCAAGCCACATACCTTTACCGTATCATGCATCATACACAAAACACGCACATACATGATATTTACCTCTCACTGACTTGCGGATACACCACAAAACACAGAGTGTAACAAAAGCGGCAAGGACTATAACGCAGGAAACCGCGACAGTCTGAGCGTTGAAGAGAGGGACATCCTTTCCCGTTTGTTTTGGTGCACCCGTGACTTGGTCTGGGAAAAAACCCAAAAGATAAAGATACCTTAATTTTCTCAGCTTACGTGATCATGTAAATCAACACAGAACTGTCTGTGTTTATGCGTGGGAGAAAAACATCTTGTTTGCCATTTTGACACACACCACAACTAACAGTCTGGTGTCCTGTGCAAATGTGTAAAGTTGTTATTGTTTCTCTTTTTTTCACAGATTGACATTGCAGAGACATTGTCGAACAAAGCATCTTTTCTTCATCTTTCAGAGGTCGAAACGACAGTGGGGTCTTCTGACATCCAAAACAAAATCGCAGGTAAAGAATGTTGGATATTTCAGAATGAATAGAGTACGCGGTTCTGATAGTTCGACAAGTAATAACCTCTATCTGGTATTGTGATGAACAAAGCATAGCAAAAAAGAGTAACTACGCCACGCCCCCCCCCACCCTCCTCCGCACACCTGGCAAAAACAAAATCACAACCAAAAAAGCATGTGTCTAAATTATCCCGAAGAGCTGAGCAGATCGGATGGGTCGCCACACATAAGAACTACTTCACACCCATAGTGTAAATGATTTTGCAGGTGTGTCTAAATTGCAGCAAAGCAAATGCCAGTTGAACTTCTCCAGTCGCATTCTTACATTTGATGAAACATAATATACATCAAAATGCATAAGCAGTGTGATCTTGTCACTGCAAAGAAAGAACGATCCAAACAAAGTTAGCTTTAACCTAGCTGCCATCGCAATTATGACTTGAAATCACAATAC
This sequence comes from Littorina saxatilis, assembly GCF_037325665.1. Classification (NCBI taxonomy): domain Eukaryota; kingdom Metazoa; phylum Mollusca; class Gastropoda; order Littorinimorpha; family Littorinidae; genus Littorina; species Littorina saxatilis. The sequence continues at coordinate 8,618 of NW_027126530.1, read as the reverse complement.
CAGATAGAGGTAATAACTTGTCGAACTATCAGAACCGCGTACTCTATTCATTCTGAAATATCCAACATTCTTTACCTGCGATTTTGTTTTGGATGTCAGAAGACCCCACTGTCGTTTCGACCTCTGAAAGATGAAGAAAAAGACCAGATCAGGTAACATGTAATACAATTGAGTAATGACAACAATAAACTGTCTGAGTTGTTTATGTGCACAGTGGGATTTTTTCCGACATAATTTCTTTTGAAAACAAAACTGGTTGTATTTACAAATTAATTAATAGATGATTGCACTTTTAACCATAGATGAACAAGAAGTAATACAAACAGGAAAGAAATGAACTAATCGAGACTGAGAAAGGGGAGAGGAAGGAAAGTGCTGTAGCAGGGCAAATAGTAACTATACATGTAATAAATATAGGTTACACACTCCGAGTTCTGATTATCTTGCATATTTTACCGAGGGTCGAATTTCATGTATTACCGAGCAAATGGCGAGGTAATACATGAAAATCGACCCGAGGGAAAATATGCAAGAAAATCAGAACTCGGAGTGTGTAACCTATATTATTAAATGTATAATTACTATTTGCTCTGCTACAACACTTTCCTTCCTCTCCCCTGTCTCATTCTAGATCCGTTTATTCCTTTTCTGTTTGTATTACTTCTCTTTTCTTTTTTTTATCTATGGTTAAAAGTGCAATCGTCTATTAATTAATTTGTAAATACAACCAGATTTGTTTTCAAAAGAAATTATGTCGGAAAAAATCCCACTGTGCACATAAACAACTCAGACAGTTTATTGTTGTCATTACTCAATTGTATTACATGTTACCTGATCTGGTCCTTTTCTTCATCTTTCAGAGGTCGAAACGACAGTGAGGTCTTCTGACATCCAAAACTTAATCTCAGGTAAAGAATGTTGGACATTGCAGAATGAATAGAGAACGCGGTTCTAATAGTTGTAACCTCTATCTGGTATTGTGATTTCAAGTCATAATTGCGATGGCAGCTAGGTTAAAGCTAACTTTGTTTGGATCGTTCTTTCTTTGTAGTGACAAGATCACACTGCTTATGCATTTTGATGTATATGTTTCATCAAATGTAAGAATGCGACTGGAGAAGTTCAACTGGCATTTGCCTTGCTGCAATTTAGACACACCTGCAAAATCATTTACACTATGGGTGTGAAGTATTTCTTATGTGTGGCGACCCATCCGATCTGCTCAGCTCTTCGGGATAATTTAGACACATCCTTTTTTGGTTGTGATTTTGTTTTTGCCAGGTGTGCGGAGGAGGGTGGGGGGGGGGGCGTGGCGTAGTTACTCTTTTTTGCTATGCTTTGTTCATCACAATACCAGATAGAGGTTATTACTTGTCGAACTATCAGAACCGCGTACTCTATTCATTCTGAAATATCCAACATTCTTTACCTGCGATTTTGTTTTGGATGTCAGAAGACCCCACTGTCGTTTCGACCTCTGAAAGATGAAGAAAAGATGCTTTGTTCGACAATGTCTCTGCAATGTCAATCTGTGAAAAAAAGAGAAACAATAACAACTTTACACATTTGCACAGGACACCAGACTGTTAGTTGTGGTGTGTGTCAAAATGGCAAACAAGATGTTTTTCTCCCACGCATAAACACAGACAGTTCTGTGTTGATTTACATGATCACGTAAGCTGAGAAAATTAAGGTATCTTTATCTTTTGGGTTTTTTCCCAGACCAAGTCACGGGTGCACCAAAACAAACGGGAAAGGATGTCCCTCTCTTCAACGCTCAGACTGTCGCGGTTTCCTGCGTTATAGTCCTTGCCGTTTTTGTTACACTCTGTGTTTTGTGGTGTATCCGCAAGTCAGTGAGAGGTAAATATCATGTATGTGCGTGTTTGTGTATGATGCATGATACGGTAAAGGTATGTGTCTTGATACAATAGTTGTTTAATGTGTACTTTTCTCCTTATCAATTTAAAACAATAAAACGCTGTTGATAACTCTGGCAAAAGGAAATACGTTCAGCCTTGAAATACTGTCTACTTTGACCTTTTTTTAAGTTACACAATGGACTTCTCTACACCCCTTGGGGATATCTAACATGAACACTTAATTATGTTTTATATGCCAATGACAAAAATGTGCAATGCGGTGTTCTTTCAAAAAGAATGTTGTGTGCACAATATATTGCATCTGCTTAAAGGCCAACATCCACAAGAATTTTTCTCCTGGAGCGACCTAAACTTGAACCCGTCGCTATTCTTGCATGTCTGTTTACTTCGTGTTGCACGCAAAAATTGAGCGACTTCCTTGCCGCGTGGATGACGAAGCTGTTTTATTCTCGTGACTGAAAACACTGCAGTGCGTGCAGTTTTATTCTGTGGGTTCGACAGATTGACTAAATGTTGTAATTTCGCTTTCACGAATCAGGAACCGACAAGGAATAAGATGAAAGTGTTTTTAAATTGATTTCGACAATTTAATTTTGATAATAATTTTTATATTTTTAAACTTTCAGAGCTTGTTTTTAATCCAAATATAACATATTTATATGTTTTTGGAATCAGAAAATGATGGAGAATAAGATGAACGTAAATTTGAATCGTTTTATAAAAAAATTTTTTTTTACAATTTTCAGATTTTTAATGACCAAAGTGTGTGTGTGTGTGTGTGTGTGTGTGTGTGTGTGTGTGTAGAGCGATTGAGACCAAACTACTGGACCGATCTTTATGAATTTTCCATGATAGTTCCTGGGATTGATATCCCCGAATGTTTTTTCTTTTTTTTAAGAAATGTCTTTGATGACGTCATATCCGGCTTTTCGTGAAAGTTGAGGCGGCACTGTCACGCTCTCATTTTTCAACCAAATTGGTTCAAATTTTGGTCAAGTAATCTTCGACGACGCCCGGACTTCGATATTGCATATTAGCTTGGTGGCTTAAAAATTAATTAATGACATTGGTCATTAAAAATATGAAAATTGTAAAAAAATATTTTTTTATAAAAACGATTCAAATTTACGTTCATCTTATTCTCCATCATTTTCTGATTCCAAAAACATATAAATATGTTATATTTGGATTAAAAACAAGCTCTGAAAATTAAAAATATAAAAATTATTATCAAATTAAATTGTCGAAATCAATTTAAAAACACTTTCATCTTATTCCTTGTCGGTTCCTGATTCCAAAAACATATAGATATGATATGTTTGGATTAAAAACACGCTCAGAAAGTTAAAACGAAGAGAGGTACAGAAAAGCGTGCTATCGTTCTCAGCGCAACTACTACCCCGCTCTTCTTGTCAATTTCACTGCCTTTGCCGTGAGCGGTGAACTGACGATGTTACGAGTATACGGTCTTGCTGCGTTGCATTGCGTTTAGTTTCATTCTGTGAGTTCGACAGCTACTTGACTAAATGTTGTATTTTCGCCTTACGCGACTTGTTTATATTTAGTCAAGTTATGACTAAATGTTTTAACGTAGAGGGGGGAATCGAGACGAGGGTCGTGGTGTATGTGTGTGTGTGTATGTGTGTGTGTGTGTGTGCGTGCGTGTAGAGCGATTCAGACCAAACTACTTTACCGATCTTTATGAAATTTGACATGAAAGTTCCTGAGTATGATATCCCCATACGTTTTTTTCATTTTTTAGATAAATGTCTTTGATGACGTCATATCCGGCTTTTCGTGAAAGTTGAGGCGGCACTGTCACGCCCTCATTTTTCAACCAAATTGGTTGAAATTTTGGTCAAGTATTGTTCGACGAAGCCCGGACTTCGGTATTGCATTTCAGCGTGGTGGCTTAAAAATTAATTAATGACTTTGGTCATTAAAAATCTGAACATTGTAAAAAAAAATATTTCTTTTACAAAACGATCCAAATTTACGTTCATCTTATTTTCCATCATTTGTTGATTCCAAAAACATATGAATATGTTATATTTGGATTAAAAACAAGCTCTGAAAATTAAATATATAAAAATTATTATCAAAATTAAATTGTCGAAATCAATTTAAAAACACTTTCATCTTATTCCCTGTCGGTTCCTGATGCAAAAAACATATAGACATGATATGTTTGGATTAAAAACACGCTCAGAAAGTTAAAACGAAGAGAGGTACAGAAAAGCGTGCTATCGTTCTCAGCGCAACTACTACCCCGCTCTTCTTGTCAATTTCACTGCCTTTGCCGTGAGCGGTGGACTGACGATGCTACGAGTGTACGGTCTTGCTGCGTCAGCCGGTCAGGGCCGGACTACCGGGGGGGTTATGGGGGTTGCGCAACCCCCCTCCCCCCCTAGCCTAAACATGTACCTCACTTATTTAAAACATTGTTTATTATTGTTTATTTTATGCCGTTTCATGCAAGGAGCGACCATTTTCCTATCTAAGAATATGACCTACCCATCAGCTTCAGGGGGCTTTGCCCCCTGACCCCCACCAGGGGAAACATCCCCCTGGACCACCACTGGCAACCCCCCCCCCCCCCCTCCTCTTAGCCTAGTCCGGCCCTGTGCGTTGCATTGCGTTCAGTTTCATTCTGTGAGTTCGACAGCTACTTGACTAAAATTAATGTTGTATTTTCGCCTTACGCGACTTGTTCTTTTGTACATTCTCAGCAGAATTCTTTTAGTTCAACCCAATGTACTGCCCAGATAACATCTTGTTTACTGTCGGCGTTGTTTTCATGCATTGTGCCACGTTCTATGATGTTTTGGATACATAAATAACAAGTCGCGTGAAGCGAAATTATAAACAAGTCGCGTAAGGCGAAAATAAAACATTTAGTCAAGTAGCTGTCGAACTCACAGAATGAAACTGAACGCAATGCAACGCAGCAAGACCGTAAGAGAAAGGGGGAATGTACGTTCTGGCTCACCGATTCCGACAGACCCTAAATATTAACGCAAAATAGGCTTCTGGACTAAACTTTTACTAAAATGAAACATGCGACAAAATCAGAAAATTACTGCATAAATCCATACAAAAAAAATACAGTAAAGTAAGGTTGTTTTGAACCAATCCCGGGTCTGTCGGAATCAGTAACCCAGAACGTACATTCTCCCTTTCTCTCTGTGCAACGCTAAATTTAGTTTCCATTGAAATATTAACTAGTTGCAGCCAGCGTGCGTATTGATCCAATCTGCCCGTTCGTCGGTAAGCCATAACTACCGTATTGATCTGGTAAAAACAAACAGCAAGCCTGTCTTCTATATTCCTCCAATGGCAAGACAAGATTAAATCATGTGTTGGCAACAGTTACGTCACTTCCGCCCACCACTGTCTGTTGATAGTAACCCGATCTAGTTTGTGTTGTTAGCAACCAGGCAGACCTGTCTCGCCATTTCGTATTGCGGTGCTGTTCTGTGAGGACGTGTATGTGTTTCAGTGAAAAAAGTGCTTAATTTAACAAGGTGAATGTCGCAGAATTAGAGAAAGAGCTTCTTGAATCGCAAAATGTTCATCAAGAATTGTTAGATTATTCTAGGCGGTCAACAACTTTAATTCTACCTGACATGGAACAAGCTTGTAATGTCCCACTACCAGCGCCAACACCATCAGAATTTTGGACAGAAGAAGAACAGCATGTACTAGAAGAGAATAGAAAATATTTTGAGCAGATGGCCTTAATAGCAGTTAAGGCTAAAACAGAAGGATTAATGAGACTGCCCAAAAAACCAAAAAGGAAGATAGAAGATTTGTTCAAAGAAAAAGACGGAAAGAAAAAGAGAGTAGAACCAACAACGCCAAATGATTTACATCACTATCTCGTTTCAAACCAAGCAGATGTTAGCCATGCTATATCCACAGAAGCTTTCACAAATGCTTATTTTGCTCAAGCAGAAAATGAAAAAGATATTGTGGAAAGACTGCAAAAAGGGATGAGAAATCTCAAAAGACAGGACGCACAACAAATCTTAATTTACATTCAGTTTGGACAGTTTTTGATTATGTGCAAACAATGGCAGGAGAAGCAAAGAAAAGAAGGGAGAATGAAAGAAACGTGGGCTGACTGGTTGAAAGCAAAAACTGGTTATTCCGATGTTCATGCGCGTAGACTACGCGCCGTTGCTAGATCGCTTTATGCATTTCCGCGATTTACCACTGTTGGTTTGCCAATCAGTTTTATCATGGGCAAACTTAAACAAATCGAAGAGATGCTCCAGATCGAAGAGTACAGAGAGTACTGGTCAGAAACGCCGCATATTCCTGTCACATCAGAGCTCCAACAGTCCCAGTCTTAGACTTACAGTGCTTGTTTGTGCGCAACAACAGAAGTATCACACTGCACCTGCACTGTTAGACAAGTGTTTAAATATAGTAACGATCATGCATGTACGGTTTCAAAAATAGTAATGACGTGATTCTAAATATAGTAACGATCATGCATGTACGGTTTCAAAAATAGTAATGACGTGATTCTAAATATAGTAACGATCATGCATGTACGGTTTCAAAAATAGTAATGACGTGATTCTAAATATAGTAACGATCATGCATGTACGGTTTGCTGCGCCTGCCCTGCTTTGGCTGTCTTCTTAATCATCCTGCTTCAACACCCTGCTTCAGCTGTGTTATTGTTTTTGCTTCACTCTGTTTCAACGCTTCGCTTCACTACGCTTCACTACGCTTCACTACGCTTCAATATTTAGGCTGCCTTCGGGCGGCCGCCGAGTGTTAACTTATTCAATTGACTTGTTTATTTTATTCAAGCTTTTGATAAGTGTACTTGGTGGCTGCTTTGAAACTCAACAAAGCCCACTCCCCCTTTCACACAAACACTTCCCAAACGCAAGCAACGTCCTCTCCCCCGCTGCAGTCAAAACAAAGCTGTCATAGCGGGTTTTCCCGATTGACAAAAATTCTTATTACACACTCAGACTATTTGGAGCCGCATCCGTTTGTTCTCCAGTGTCCAATTGCATAAGAATATTCTGGTGATGAATAAACGCGCTTTGTGTCATTAGCATCTAAAGATTTCTTGTTTACAATAGTTGTGTTGATCTGATGAAGCGCGGAACTGATCTTAGGGTTGTCATGGTGAAACACTCGCTTCTGAAACAGTGCTTCCTTGTAGTTATCATGCGATATGCTCGACTTTACAACCTGTTTGCTTACACCCTTTGCTTTTTTAACCACCCCTTTCTCACTTGCAACACTGTACATCTTTGCACGCAATCCAACATACTCCTTAATTATCTTCCCATTCATTTCATCTTTCATCTTTCCAATAACCTTCTTGTTAACATTTGAGTGCAATGGTGATTCTTTAGGGTAGTCGCAAGTGTCATAAAAAGAATCTTTTCCTTTTACTGCAGGACTTTCAGCTTCTAGATCTTTGTAAATGTCATCCGCTGGAATGTCAAGTAAGAATGAATCTGTGTCTGTGTAAAGTACTCTCGATTTGGGATATCTTGGTTTCAAATAATCATACAAAAACTCAAGCATCAACAGTTTTGACAACTCTAGCACAGTAAAGCCTATGAATACTGGTTTGTCAAGCTTGACTACAAGTTTTTTCATTAAGATACCATACAGCTGTTCATGAAAGTATTTAAAGTCTTGATACTGTGGTTTGGATGTCAGCTTGATGGCCTCATTTTCTCTTGTAACAAGTCTAACATCCTTTCTCTTGTGTGGGTTTTCCATTGTCTTACCAAAGCAACTGTTGTTCATCAGTTTAAAAAAGTCTTTCTCTGATGCATCAGCGGCTTTGGTTCTCAGTTCTGTGTTTTTCATGATGTAAGGTTTCATAAACTGTTCTTGATCAAATAAAATTATACGATGAACAGCCTTCAAAATTAATCCATGTCTAATGTAAAACTGTAACAGTCTGTAGTGACACACATACTTCTTTTTGTGAAACAGATTGGGCACCAGCTTTGGAGGTTCTCTTGGGTTTACTTTTAACCTCTCAGCCGCTAAAGGATAATCATTATGTAGATCATGAAGTGATAGTGGATAGTCTAAGTCAACTTCTAGTATCCATCCCTTTCGACTGTCTGGGCCTGCTTTTAATATTGTCAGCACAACACATTGTGAAAATGGTCCTGAATAGATCTTAAAGTTCCGAAGTGGAAGCGTCTGACACATTGCCCAACCATACAAATTGTTTGCATCTAGATACATGATGTAATTAGAAGGTTTCATAGGATCAAAGTCGTCCAAGTATTTGTTGTTGGCTTTGCAGTAATTGTGTGAAGCCATACTGATTCCTCCACGTAGTCCATTTTCAATCATCTGAAGTGTAGGTAGATCTGATAGCAAGTCAATCTTTACTCCTGTAAATCTAAGAAATGCATCCCAGCTCATGCCTGGTGCAGATATGTAATGTGAAGGATCTAGATTGTAGTGCTTCATACATGTTCTTCTGTAATTCTCAAATATATCTGCAAGTAAACAAACATCAGCCAACAAATATTGATCATGATAATCACCCATTGTATTACATCCTAATTTATTCCATGCAGTCTTAGCGTGTTCATAGTCTTCGTCACTTATACCTTTACCCTTCAGCCGTGAGAAGTAAGCATCCTTTGGTGTAAACTCATCTTCATCAAACCTCTCCACGAATCCATGTATTCCATATGGATAGACTCCCTTTCTAACTAAGTCACTGTCAAA
>NW_027126529.1:0-82677 GCF_037325665.1 Littorina saxatilis | reverse complement strand
TATTGCATTTCAGCTTGGTGGCTTAAAAACTAATGACTGAGTTTGGTCATTAAAAATCGGAAACTTGTAATTAAAATTATTTTTTATTAAACGATCTAAAAACAATTTCATCTTATTCTTCGTCATTTTCTGATTCCAAAAACATATACATATATGTTATATTTGGATTAAAAACAAGCTCTGAAAATTAAAAATATAAAAATTATGATCAAAATTAAATTTCCGAAATCGATTTAAAAACTATTTCATCTTATTTCTTGTCGGTTCCTGATTCCAAAAACATATAGATATGATATGTTTGGATTAAAAACACGCTCAGAAAGTTAAAACGAAGAGAGGTACAGTAAAGCGTGCTATGAAGCACAGCGCAACCGCTACCGCGCCAAACAGGCTCGTCACTTTCACTGCCTTTTGCACTTGCGGCAGACTACGTTCAGTTTCATTCTGTGAGTTCCACAGCTTGACTAAATGTAGTAATTTCGCCTTACGCGACTTGTTCTTGTCTTATCTACGGTTAGATTTATAACTTCTTGGAAGAGGTTATGTTGAATTAAGCATTTTGGAAGAATCTACATACTTGTGCTACGCTGCGATACTTCTCGGCTTGAATGCACCCAACAAAACGAGAAACTTGAAGTTAGTGACTACCTTGCATAGTCTTTCTATGGAAGTAGTGGTCCAGTGAACGATACCTTCCGCCTGTGCTCTGAGCAGACGTGAAGATGGTGAAAGGGAGAACAGTCATGACAGTAAAACTTAATCTCAAATTGAAAGAGTGACTTCCCAGTGATGTGGACATGAGTGTTCGAACTGAACAATTCAAATTTATCGTTTGGCAACTCGTGTCTGTTTAAGTATAGGAAACGTTGAATCATGCAACCGTACAAAATGATCGGTCTGTCAATGACGGCACTAGATAACTATTTTGTTGAAAAATAATCAGCTCATTGTTAATACCAGTAATTCTGATATTTCACATGAAAAATGGCCTACCTGCTGATAGCGTGGCCGCACATATTCCCAAGAACAATAAAACTATGCTCGACATTCCTGCGAAAATGTTGCGGGGGAAAAAAACAACAACCTTCTTTTTTCTTCTTGGGTGAAAGAAGTTGATACACAAATGACGTAAAAGGAATCTATTCATTCATTACGTCATTGCTGGTTATAATAATTTTTCACGTCAGAACAGGAGCGTGTTTATTCTGCATGTTTATGATCGTCAACTCAAAACATGTCATCAAAGATAGATCTATGTGTGTTCAAGAAAGATACTAAATCTTTGCACACAATAAAGCATTCAAGCTGCAAAAGGTTTCGAGAGAGAGAGAGAGGGAGGGAGAGAGAGCGAGAGAGAGTGAGAGAGAGAGACAGAGAGAGACAGAGAGAGAGACAGAGAGAGAGACAGAGAGAGAGAAAATTGAATTGAATTGAACTTTATTTATTCAGTATTTATTCATTTATTCGAGAGAGAGAGAGAGAGAGAGAGAGAGAGAGAGAGAGAGAGGGGGGGAGGAAGGGAGAGAGAGGGAGGGAGGGAGAGAGAGAGAGAGAGAGAGGGAGGGAGAGAGAGAGAGAGAGGGGGGAGACGGAGAGAGGGAGAGAGAGAGACTAGAGAGAGCGAGAATAGAGAGAGAGCGAGAATAGCGAGAGAGCGACAAAGACAGAGAGAGACAGAGAGAGATAGAGACAGAGAGACAGACAGAGAGAGAGACAGAGAGAGAGAGAACTGAATTGAATTGCATTGAAATTTAATTTTCGATGGTGACAGAATAAGCAATGCTAACATGCTTATTTCAGAGACAGAGAAAGAGAGAAAGAGAAAGACTGAGAAAGAGACAGAGAGAGAGAGAGAGAGAGAGAGAGAGAGAGAGAGAGAGAGAGAGAGAGAGATAGAGAGAGAGAGAGAGAGCATGACATTATATCAAGCCTCAAAAACGTCTGCACACGAAGCACCCACTAACACACACACACACACACACACACCCTCGCCGCACTCACTCACACACACACTTGCACTCACACACACACTTGCACTCACACACACACACACAACACACACACACACACTCGCACTCACTCACACACACACACACACACACACACACACACACGCACTCACACACACACATACACACACACACACACACACACACGCGCGCGCGCGCGCGCACGCGACCAACGGCGGAGAGCGACACTGAGACACACCATCAGACGTTACACACACTCACAGACACAGAACCATAACTATGGACAACTAATACCGTCCCGGAACTATCTACCACTTAAAAGCCGTAGACTGACATTAAATGTGTTTGAATACGATAAACACAGAAGAATGTGCAACGATAGCCCGCTAATGCGTGAGTAGGCTTCTTGAATAGTTGTAGAAATTTTCGATGTAATTATATCCAGGGCTACTAAATATAGGCCTATCCCGACATTTGGCTCCGAGTCAAACTGAGGTGTAGGCCTAATCACTTCTTCTTGTCGTTCGCTGGGGGTGTAATCACTAAAGCGAAACGTTCCAGATCCTCATTGAAAAGGGTAGGCGTTGTTGTTGTTGATGTTGTTGTTGATGTTGTTGTTGTTGACGTTATTTTTGTTGTTGTTGTTGTTGTTGTTGTAATTGTTGCCATTGTGTGCGTGTGTTTTTGTGCATGTGTATCAGTGTGCCAGCCTGCTTGCCGTTGAAGGGTGGTTTTGCTGTGTTTGTCACTGTGTGTGAGTGTCTGTGTGTGTGTGTGTGTGTGTGTGTCAGTGTGTGTGTGTGTGTGTGTGTGTAAGGGGGGGGGTTCGGATGACTTGTCTGTTTACCATCCTCGTGTTTGTTTTGTTATTCTACGGGACTTTTTGTGTGCCTGCTTCTGTAAGTGTGTTCGTCATCAAATGGTGGATCTTCCTGACAACGTGAAACAATGCCGATCGATCTAATCATTGATTGAGAACACAAAACGGCGTAAGCTCACACATGGTCTATTCACAATCAAAGAAACTGTTGTTTCCATCAGCTTGTGTCAGCATTACAAACAAGAGGCGAAGCCTTCAAGGCTCACGTAAGAAATCGACAAACAGTAACACAAACTCAATCACTCCGTCACACATACACACACACACACACACACACACACACACAGTAAGCATAGGTGAAACTGTGCAAGAAAGCGAGACCCTGGATCTGCCAAGTAGTCTCGGCCCGCTCACAATAACAATGACCGAGACTTTCAGTAATTCCTTTGCGTGACGTCTAACCCTCTTACGTCATAATGTGACGTCTTCAAATAGTTTCTATCACACACGTCAAACACTTTTGACCGAGACTGACGTAATCCATAGACTCGGAAATGTTAAAGTTTCTATCACACACACACACACACACACACACACACACGCACGCACAGACAGACAAAGTTTATCATCGCATAGGCTACACTTACGTGAGCCAAAAATGCAAATGTCTTATTCACACCCGACAGAACATGATGTACATGAATATCTGAAGGTAAATGGATGGTGTTCTTTTTAACTTGGTTTTCAATTTCAGCCTATCAACTTTTGTGCAGGCTACTACTACATTTAAACAGTGAGATGCGTCGAAAGCAATTTTCCATTTCTATGTCATCATTTGATGTTCAATTGATTCAGTATTTTGTTAAATGTTATTGTTACACTATTGCTCGTGAAATTTGCTCATTAAAAAAACAACTTTGGTTTTGCTTTTGTTTCAGACCCCGTACGTCTCCTGAAATAGTTTACATCGAACATGGTAAGTTTCACGCAGATGTTTGCTTCCAACTGGTTTGAAAATGACAGTGAAATAGTCATACATTGTTAAAGGCACAGTAAGCCTCCCGTAAACCACCACTGCGCTCCTTGAGCCTCTACATACAGTGCAAGCATACTTCCATTTGAACGCTCACCGAACGGGAACATCCTGGCTGATTTCTGTCGAGAGTGAGACATTTTCAAAGAATTTATGTTCGTTGACTATCCGAACGGACAATCAGGCGCCTCGTTTTGGTGCTAGACCGAACTTTTAAAATCTAAATAATAAATTGACAGCTTGTTACACAAAAATTCTTAAATCATAAAAGAATTATTTTTTTCATCAAGACAAGATCAGTTAGTTAGTTAGTTTGTTTGTTTGTTTGTTTGTTTGCTTAACGCCCAGCCGACCACGAAGGGCCATATCAGGGCGGTGCTGCTTTGACATTTAACGTGCGCCACACACAAGACAGAAGTCGCAGCACAGGCTTCATGTCTCACCCAGTCACATTATTCTGACACCGGACCAACCAGTCCTAGCACTAACCCCATAATGCCAGACGCCAGGCGGAGCAGCCACTAGATTGCCAATTTTAAAGTCTTAGGTATGACCCGGCCGGGGTTCGAACCCACGACCTCCCGGTCAAGGGGCGGACGCCTTACCACTAGGCCAACCGTGCCGGTCAGTTAGTTAGTTAGTTAGTTAGTTAGTTAGTTAGTTGTTGCTTTTTGGGTCCAGCAGACCATATAGGCCAGATCAGGACCCCAGACAAGATCAGTACAATTCGAAGTTTTGAAAAAAGAAAAGCCCGGAAACATGTCACGCAAAACGTCTTTCTCGTAGCAGACGACGGTTCTGCATAACGCCAGTTCCTCTGAACGGCAAACCGCCACCGCTCTAGTTCATGTGACTCGCAGCCGTTTGTTGCGTTTTAGATTCAGAGGTACACAATAACGTGCTATTGCAGATAAGCTTACAGCGAGTCGCATTGAAATCACAAACTGACGACTAAATTGTGAAAAAAGGAAACTGGATCACACGGGTTCACGATGGCTCAGGGGTAAGATAAACCACACAAAAATAAATTCTTTGAAAATTGCTCGCTCTTTACGGAGGGCACCTAGGATGTTCTCAAACGGTGAGTGTTTAAATGAAAGGGTGTTTGTACTGTGTGTAAAAGCCTGACAGTGTCTGTGATGGTTTACGGGAGGCTGACTGTGCCTTTAATTTATTCGTTCTATTTATAATTGGTTCATATAAAATGTTAGTTAGTGTGTGTATGTGTGTGTGTGTGTGTGTGTGTGTGTGTGTGTGTGTGTGTGTGTGTGTGTGTGTGTGTGCATGTGTGTGTGTGTGTGTGTGTGTATGTTTGTGTACGTGCGTGTGTGTGTGTGCGTTGGGGTAGTGGTGGTGGTAGGGGAAGAAGAGAAATATACAACACTTTTTTGAGTCTTGTTCGGAGTGGCGTTCTGTGTTCAGTTTGAACAACACGGCCAACAAGTTCAAATTAATTCTGTCCCTCATTTATTTTATTTTGTTTGGGCAGGTGACTCCAAAGAAAGGGGACATAATTCGCTTCCAACGCAAGGGTTACAGCCATTTTGCAATTTACATAGGTAGGACTGTATTTCCTGTCTAATGTTTCTATTGCTCTACATTGCCGTAAACTTTCTCTGCCTCTGTGTCTGTCTTTTTGTCTATTTGTCTGTCTGTCTGGCTGGCTGTCTGTCTGTCTGTATGTCTCTCCTCTCTCTCTCTCTCTCTCTTTCTCTTTCTCTCTCTCTCTCTCTCTCTCTCTCTCTCTCTCTCTCCCTCGCACTTCCCTCCATCCCTGCACACACACACACACACACACACACACACACACACACACACACACACACACACACACACACACATACTCGGACGCATGCATGAACGCACATATATCACACTAGAGGAATACCCGGCTTCGCCGGGGTGAATCGCGAGACAGAGACAGACAGCGTGGCGGTTCATCACAATCACCTCTGCAGGCGAAGTCCTGTCAAACGGGATTGAGAATTTTAGAGCTTATTTCTTAGCCCTATATTATCTGTTGTGGCTTCTCAAATGCCAGAACATACAAACAGACAAAAGCCGCTAGACCCCATCACAAACAGAACTCTTCAATCCACAGGTTTTTGCCCACACACACACACACAAACACACACACAGAGAAGCCGTATATATATATATGTATATCTATATCTATAAATATATAGAGATAGGTGAGAGTGTATTTTTCGCGTGGCTATAAATTGATTCGACCTTTTCACTTTGACAGTAAGAACATCTTACGGGTGCAAGGGAAGCGTTCTGGACAGCGCAGTGACATTCTAAAAATAGTAACTCAGAAACGGGAATTTGGGGTGAAGGGCGCGAGACAGAGAGGGTTGCGGTTCACCACAATCACCTTTGAAGGCGAAGTCCTGTCAAACGGGATTGAGAATTTTAGAGCTTATTTCTTAGCCCTATATTATCTGCTGTGGCTTCTCACATGCCAGGACATACAGACAGACAAAAGCCGCTAGACCACATCACAAACAGAACTCTACAATACACAGGTTTTTGCCCACACACACAAACACACACACACACAGAGAAGCCGTATATATATATGCATAACTGTATCTATAAATATATAGAGATAGGTGAGAGTGTATTTTTCGCGTGGCTATAAATTGATTCGACCTTTTCACTTTGACAGTAAGAACAACTTACGGGTGCAAGGGAAGCGTTGTGGACAGCGCAGTGGACAGCGCAGTGACATTCTAAAAATAGTAGTAACTTACAACTGAACGGGAAAGCCACACGAAGGAAGGGAGATAAACGCCAAACACTGGAGAAGATAAGGAAGAGTTACTTATAATGGTGAAATGAACACAAAAACCAAAATCAGTTCAGCGCTGCGCGCTGAGAGCACGTGTTGAAATATCTCATCGATGATATTGTGTCCGGTAGCGTGTCTCTCTGGCTGAATACGGTGTCCAAATTTGAAAAAGATCCACCGAGAACTTTGGCGTTGTGATGTGGTGTAGCGGCTATGGTGTGTCGGTATGGGGGCCCGGGTAGCTGAGGTGGAACCAAAATAGCTGAGGTGGAACCAAAATCGGTTCAGCGCTGCGCGCTGAGAGCACGTGTTGAAATATCTCATCGATGAGGTTGTGTCCGGGGTCTCTCTGAATAAGCCCACCAAATTTGAAGCAGATCCATCGAGAACTTTGGCCGTGCATGGCGAATACACAAATACACAAACACACAAATACACAGACACACAGACACACAGACACAAGTCGTATATATATATAGAAGGAGGTCAACAAAGTCGTTCGTGTAGACAGCTCGTCATATAATGTCTACCAACGGAACCAACAACCTCCCAAGTCTAAACCGCACCCAGTCATCTTCTCCCCCACCCGGTTCACATACCCCCCTCAGGAAATGTCTCTCCAGAGGACCAGTCCTGAAGCTGCCGGACCTCAGCAAACCGTTAGTTGCAGTGAGGACGGATGCCAGTGGCACAGGCATCGGAGGAGTCTTGTTACGGGTGCATGACGGGATACAGCATCCAACAGCGTTTGCCAGCAGGAAACTACTCCCACGAGAGACACGCTACAGTACAATCGAGAGAGAGTGCTTAGCCATCGTCTGGACACTGACCAAGTTCCAGCGATACCTTTGGGGGCAGGAATTTCACCTGGAGACAGACCACAGACCACTCAAGTACATCACGTCGTCGTCGTACAAGAACGCGAGGATCATGCGCTGGTCACTGTCACTAATTCCGGTTCACCATCAAGAGTCTGCCGGGAGACGACAACATCTTCGCTGACATTCTGTCACGATCAGGTTCGGATCAACAGATTCCTTACGCACCTTAGCAGATTGTAGGAGGCCTGAGAAAAGAATTAGACATTCTTTTTTTCAGGGGGGGGGGGGGGGGGGGGGGACGTGTGAAGGAAATCAAACGGCTAACAACTGAGTCAGGCCGAGTTAGCATTTGCATCCTTCGTCCCGTCCCCACCCTCCCCCTCCTTCTCCGGCTCCCCCCTCACGTGCTTTCAGCCTGTCACTCAAAACCACGTCAAGCGACTCATCACCAAGACGGCCATCAAGACCTGCGAGCTAGACCCCCTGCCAGGCTTCCTCTTCACCAAGTGTCTGGACAAGCTCCTGCCGTCTATCACAGATATCATCAACATCTCCTTGGCCACAGGCGTCGTTCCCGACTGCTTCAAGTCTGCCGTTGTCCGCCCACTCATCAAGAAGCCCGGCCTTGACGTCAACGAGTTGAAGAACTACCGTCCTGTGTCCAACCTGCCCTTCCTCTCCAAGCTTCTGGAGCGTATCATCCTGGAGCAGTTGAGCGCCCACCTCTCTCGGAACTCGCTGATGCCAGTGTACCAGTCAGCGTACCGCCCTCACCACAGCACCGAGACGGCACTCCTGCGAATCACCACGGACCTCCTGAACGCAACAGATAGCGGTCTCGTCTCTGCCCTTGTGCTGCTGGACCTTTCCGCGGCCTTCGACACGATCGACCACCAGCTACTCGTCGATCGCCTCAGTTCCACGTTCGGCATTCACGACACCGCCCTCTCTTGGTTCCGGAACTACCTCCAGAACCGCTCTCAGACTGTCACCACTGATTCGTTCTCTTCTCAGCCTGTCCCTGTCCGCTTCGGCGTCCCACAAGGGTCTGTCATCGGCCCTGTCCTTTTCACCCTGTACACCCAACCCCTCTCCCTGGTCATCGAACGCCACGGCTTGAACTACAACTCCTTTGCCGATGACACGCAGCTCCAGAACACCGCCAAGCCGGAGGACGTTGACCATCTCCTGACATCAAGAACTGGATGACTGAGAACAAGTTGAAGCTGAACAGTGAGAAGACGGAGGCCCTTCTCGTTAGAACACGACAGAAGATTGCTTCCCTCACTGTGACCGACCTCCAGCTGGATGACGCGACTGTTCCATTCTCCCCTGCTGTCAAGAGCCTTGGCGTCTTTCTCGACTCCACTCTCTCCATGCAGACACACAGTCATCTCCTTCATCATCAAGACCTGCTTTTTCCACCTACGACGCATCGCCTCCATCCGTCGCTACCTCACCCATGACGCCTGTGTCAAGCTGGTTGTCTTCCTCATCTTCAGTCGTCTGGACTACTGCAACTCCATTCTGGCTGGCCTCCCCGCCTCATCCATTCATGGCCTAACAACGAGTCCAGAACGCTGCTGCCAGGCTGACGTTGAGGAAGACGAAGCGAGACCACATCACCCCCCTACTTCGCTCCTTGCACTGGCTCCCTGTCAACACCCGAATCTCCTACAAACTGTCCCCTCTGGTCTACAAGTGTCTCAACGACTCTGCTCCCGAGTACCTTCAATCCTCCCTGGACCTGTACACCCAGCCCTCCGACCGCCCCCCTTCGTTCTGCTGCTGACCCACTCCGCATTCACATCCCTCGCTCGAAACTCGCATCTGCTGGTCAGCGTGCATTTCCCTCCGCGGGCCCCTCCGTCTGGAACTCCCTGCCGCTTGAGCTTCGCCAGAGCCCCTCTCTTGACGCGTTCAACACGGGGGATAACCGGTCAAATGCCGAACAGAAGCCGAATGCCGCTCATGACACGTGTGAAGGCAAGTTTTGTCTGTTTTCTAGGTATTGTTTGATTTATGTCGGGATTTAAGGTAAGCTACTGATTCAGCGATGACTAAATTTGTTTCTCGATGCATAAAAAGTCAGGGAGCGATTGATATTTGCCCGTAAATATCCTTCAAAGCTGAAAATGTCCGCGATCGAGCACCGGAAATGGCTGTTCGATGGGTTTTGCAAGTAGAAATGTGCTTTATTTCACCAAATCAGCTCGTATTTGGTGTGGGTACGGGATTCTAGAGGACGAAGGAGTCATAAGAGGTGCTAAGAAGTGCTATTTGGGAGTAGAATAAATCTTCCGAGACAGTAGACAAGAGAAGGTCATATTTGAGAGGGAAGCGCGTAGGCCGATTGTCTTTCCGACAAGCGAATGATACAGCAGATTAATCATTCGTTTTGACCAGAAACCTAGTCTCTAGTTTTTATGAATGAGTTTTTTAATTAAAACAATCACGAGAACTCTCTCGCTTAGCCTAATGGCTGTTCGATGGGTTTCGCAAGTAGAAATGTGCTTTATTTCACCAAATCAGCTCGTATTTGACATCGGTTTGGTATATATATATATATTTTCTAATCCTACCGCGAACTGGATAGCAGACGCGGCACGACTGTTGCACCACACTTTGAAGGGGATATAGCTCAGTTGGTAGCGCGCTGGATTTGTATTCAGTTGGCCGCTGTCAGCGTGAGTTCGATCCCAGGTTCGGCGGAAATTTATTTCAGAGTCAACTTTGTGTGCAGACTCTCTTCGGTGTCCGAACCCTCCCCCCGTGTACACTACATTGGGTGTGCACGTTAAAGATCCCACGATTGACAAAAGGGTCTTTCCTGGCAAAAATTGCTTAGGCACAGTTAATAATTGTCTACCTATACCCGTGTGACTTGGAATAATAGGCCGTGAAAGGTAAATACGCGCCGAAATGGCTGCAATTACTGGCCGTATACAATTTCATCTCACACGGCATCACTGCAGAGCGCCTAGAACTGTACCCACGGAATATGCGCGATATAAGCCTCATTGATTGATTGATTGAAGTAATCCCACACTTTGAAGTAAATTACTTCAAAGTGTGGGGATGTGCCCCACACTTTGAAGTAAACCCATTTTTTACTTCAAAGTGTGGGGGGATCTTCCCACACTTTGAAGTAAACTCAGTTTTTACTTCAAAGTGTGGGGGGATCTTCCCACACTTTGAAGTAACTTACTTCAAAGCGTGGGACTTTTGCATCGCCTGTTTGAGCCTGATGATTTTGTCAAAAAAAATGGCAAAGTCTTTTGGATGAGTGAACAGAAAAAGTGAGCGAGCCAAGAAACATAGGGATGTTTGTTATCAGGCTTTAAAGGCATATGTACTCGATGACTATACACGCTAATTGCTTTACCAACAGCTGGAGACATGCTAAATTAAGTTCCCTGCAAAATATTGTGGTCTAGGACCCCTTCAATGTTGAGATATGTTAATTTTCATTTTGATCTGGATCGTCCTATTTATAGATTTGGCAACACATGTAACGTTGATGCAAGGGAGCTAACACCGCGGCTTTGTTGACATCCTCACTTTTTCAGAGGCTAGAACAAGCTGTAATGCATGTATTATGGTCCGCGCATGGTGACATATAGTCATTATATGGTCTTATGGTGCGTTTGACATCGATTATGGGCAAACTACACTTTGTAAACACGGGAGCGCGTACATATGCCTTTAAGCAATGTCCCATTGTTGAGTATGACGAAAACTCGTGGTGACGATTTTAAAACATGTTGGGTCACGCATGGTCCAACCTTACATGGTCCAACCTTACATGGTCCAACCTTACATGGTCCAATCTTACATGGTCCAACCTTACATGGTCCAATCGTGCATGGTCCAATCTTACATGGTCCAATCTTACATGGTCCAACCTTACATGGTCCAATCTTACATGGTCCAACCTTGCATGGTCCAACCTTGCTAGGTCCAATCTTACATGGTCCAATCTTACATGGTCCAACCTTACATGGTCCAATCTTACATGGTCCAACCTTGCATGGTCCAACCTTGCATGGTCCAACCTTACATGGACAACCTTACATGGTCCATCCTTACATGGTCTAACCTTACCATGTCCAACCTTACATGGTCCAATCTTACATGGTCCAACCTTACATGGTCCAATCTTACATGGTCCAATATTACATGGTCCAACCTTACATGGTCCAACCTTACATGGTGCAACCTTACATGGTCCAACCTTACATGGTCCAATCTTACATGGTCCAATCTTACATGGTCCAATCTTACATGGTCCAATAATATATATGGACCATGTAAGATTGGACCATGTAAGGTTGGACCATGTAATGTTGGACCATGTAAGGTTGGACCATGTAAGATTGGACCATGCGTGACCCAACATGTTTTAAAATCGTCACCACGAGTTTTCGTCACACTCAACAATGGGACATTGCTTAAAGCCATATGTACTCGATGACTATACACGCTAATTGCTTTACCCACAGCTGGAGACATGCTAAATTAAGTTCCCTGCAAGATATTGTGGTCTAGGACCCCTTAAATGTTGAGATATTTGAATTTTTATTTTGATCTAGATCGTCCTATTTATAGATTTGCCAACAGAGGTAGCGTTGACGCAAGGGAAATAACTCCGCGTCTTTGTTGACATCCTCACTTTTTCAGAGGCTAGAACAAGCTGTAATGCATGAATATGGTCCGCGCATGGCGACATATCGTCATTACATGGTCTTATGGTGCGTTTGACATCGATTATGGGCAAACTACACTTTGTAAACACGGGAGCGCGTACATATGCCTTTAAAGCCTGATAACAAACATCACTATGAGTCTATGTTTCTTGGCTCGCTCACTTTTTCTGTTCACTCATCCAAAAGACTGCCATTTGTGACCCTCCACCACGGAATGAGTCGCATGTCACCTTTGCATGATTTTCATATTTTTACATTTTCCTAAAGAGTTTGTTATGCTCTATCCAGTGGTGAAAACCGTTTTAGAAAAGAGCGGAAACTGTTTGAGTTATACGCCTGTGACTAAGGTGACCCTCACACTGTTACCATACACTCTCCGGACTTATATCAAGCCTAGCGCAGAACCGCGCGAGGTGACATGCGACTCATTTCGTGGTGGAGGGTCACATTTTTTTGACAAAATCATCAGGCTCAAACAGGCAATGCAAAAGTCCCACGCTTTGAAGTAAGTTACTTCAAAGTGTGGGAAGATCCCCCCACACTTTGAAGTAAAAACTGAGTTTACTTCAACGTGTGGGAAGATCCCCCCACACTTTGAAGTAAAAAATGGGTTTACTTCAAAGTGTGGGGCACATCCCCACACTTTGAAGTAATTTACTTCAAAGTGTGGGATTACTTCAAAGTGTGGTGCAACAGTCGTGCCGCGTCTGCTATCCAGTTCGCGGTAGGATTAGAAAAAAAATATATATATATATACCAAACCGATGTCAAATACGAGCTGATTTGGTGAAATAAAGCACATTTCTACTTGCGAAACCCATCGAACAGCCATTAGGCTAAGCGAGAGAGTTCTCGTGATTGTTTTAATTAAAAAACTCATTCATAAAAACTAGAGACTAGGTTTCTGGTCAAAACGAATGATTAATCTGCTGTATCATTCGCTTGTCGGAAAGACAATCGGCCTACGCGCTCCTCTCTCAAATATGACCTTCTCTTGTCTACTGTCTCGGAAGATTTATTCTACTCCCAAATAGCACTTCTTTGCACCTCTTATGACTCCTTCGTCCTCTAGAATCCCGTACCCATACCAAATACGAGCTGATTTGGTGAAATAAAGCACATTTCTACTTGCAAAACCCATCGAGCAGCCATTTCCGGTGCTCGATCGCGGACATTTTCAGCTTTGAAGGATATTTACGGGCAAATATCAATCGCTCCCTGACTTTTTATGCATCGAGAAACACATTTAGTCATCGCTGAATCAGTAGCTTACCTTAAATCCCGACATAAATCAAACAATACCTAGAAAACAGACAAAACTTGCCTTCACACGTGTCATGAGCGGCATTCGGCTTCTGTTCGGCATTTGACCGGTTATCCCCCGTGGTTCAAGAGTAGGTTGAAGACTCAGTTCTTCCCGTAGCTGGCTGCGACTTTCATGTTCGACGTGATGTGTTGTGCCCCAAAAGACATTCTTGTGCTGTGCTCTGTGAGAGGTGTTTTCTTTGTGCTTAATATTATTTTGTTTGGACCTAGCTATTGATGTGTACATTGTTGTTAAACAGTTGTTTGTTGTATGTTTATCAGGGTTTGCTAGTGTGTGATAGGGTTCGTGTCCGTCTGTAGATGTTAGTTTCTTTGTTAGTCCTGTGTTGACAACTCTTCGACAAGCGCTTAGAACTGTACCCACGGAATACGCGCTATATAAGCTTCATATTGATTGATTCACGAAAGCCAACGAGATACACGTGGAAAGTGTATTGCACGGAGTAAACGGAGCTCACAAACCAGCGAACAGTTAACTTCGTGAATCGTAGCTAGTTCACGGTGTGTCAACTGATTCCGTTCATCCACCGGATGTTTCCGTTCATCCGCAGGATGTTTCCGTTCATACAGCCTCATTTTCGTCACTTGCTTGGGGAAAAACGTTGTGGTAAGTCGTGTGGGCAGCGCGCTTGTGTGATATTGAAAGAATAAGGTAGGGAAATGGTTGGGCTATGTGTACGATAAGTACCAAGGTGCTAGTAATCCCCATGATAACACACGCGGGCCGAACGTGGCAAAATTGCCTGATTTGTTAACATTTTCTTGTTTTTCTCGCTCTGTTATCGAATCTGACCCCTGATTTGCACATGATCACCAAAACAATTGCCTGTAAGTATAATTAGTATTTAGTAACTAGATCAGACAGTTGCCGCAGTCTGGTCCAAATCCTAACTGTGAACTGTGACCGTATTTTTTCACTTACACACTAGCCGTGTATCGGTATTGTACTGTGGATATCGTGTGCCTAGCGCCTATGATTTCACGGACTGTGTGTGTGTTTTTTCTGTCTACCTCACGGGTAGCGATTTTTGATAGACTCCGGGTAAGATTATTGTGTTAGTTTGTGCACGGGATTGTCAAACCTGTCTTCAAACCTGTGAGGACACGGTTTTGAATCCATAACCCTGATATCTTTCTTTTCATGATTGTGTGTATATGTGTGTATGTATCATAACTGTATTTTTGATTTGACCCAATACAGTGGAGGGAACTTGTTGTTGTTTGTTCCTCAATGATAGCATAGTACGTTGCGCATACATTCATTCACACTTTCTGAGCGTGTTTTTAATCCAAACATATCATATCTATATGTTTTTGGAATCAGGAACCGACAAGGAATAAGATGAAATTGTTTTTAAGTCGATTTCGGAAATTTAATTTTGATCATAATTTTTATATTTTTAATTTTCAGAGCTTGTTTTTAATCCGAATATAACATATTTATATGTTTTTGGGATCAGAAAATGATGAAAAATAAGATGAACGTAAATTTGGATCGTTTTATAAAAAATAAAAAAAATGTAATTACAATTTTCAGATTTTTAATGACCAAAGTCATTTATTATTTTTTAAGCCACCAAGCTGAAATGCAATACCGTAGTCCGGCCTTCGTCGAAGATTGCTTTACAAAAATTTCAGTCAATTTAATTGAAAAATGAAAGTGTGACAGTGCCGCCTCAACTTTTACAAAAAGCCGGATATGACGTCATCAAAGACATTTATCGAAAAAATGAAAAGCACGTCTGGGGATATCATACCCAGGAACTCATGTAAAATGTTATAAAGATTGCTCCAGTAGTTTACTCTGAATCGCTCTACACACACACACAGACAGACAGAGACACACACATACCTCACGACCCTCGTCTCGATTCCCCCTCTATGTTAAAACATTAAATTTTAGTCAAAACTTGACTAAATGTGAAAAGAGGGGGGGGGGGGAGGGTTCACTGTGTACATTCTCTGTAGGTGACGGCAAAGTGATTCACAGAACCAGCCCCCCAGACAGTCTCAACGTTCAGTCTGCCTCTGCGACGGCAGTGGGTCAATCCAAAAATGCCGCTGCTATCATCAGAATAGATGACCTGAAGGATGTTGCCGGAGACGAATCTAAGGCCCACATCGCCAACAGTCTTGACGATCAAAAGAAGTGAGTAAAGACTTTTCTTGTTGTTGAGTGGGAAAATAACGCCTCAAATTAAAGAAGTCTACGGAGTTGGTTCGACAACGCTTTGGCATATAACTTTGGAAAAACAATAATTTCCATGCTGTTGTTGTTTTTAAATTTATCAAGTATTACTATATCATCACAATTGCTCGAAAATTTAAGTTACTTTCTCCCGCGTAAGCTGGAAATCTTGCAAGAACAAGAGTGACGCTGTACGTGTGAGTGCTTCACGTGTAGTCGGCCACTTGCACTGTGGCAGATTGACTCAAGGAACACAACTCAAGTGCTCTACCAGAGCACATCCTCCCCCTCCCCAATGATCGGTTTTTAAAGAAGAAAGCCAAAAAACCGTGGTAAAATGACAAGCCTTGGCTTGACTGTTCTGGCATCATTTTATTCACATCGTTAACAGCTACATGCATTAACAGGTAAATCAGATACACATGCCTTTTTTTTACCTGAAATCGACCTTCGACAAAAGAGTCTCGCAAGCATGTAAGGAAAGAAACTCTTACGTATAAATTTGTATCATTATCACAGGGAAGGTACTTTTCCACATCCTGTCTATCAGAATTCCCCAAAACACAAATGTAAGTGTAGCTGTCAATCGTGTGCCTGTGAGCATAGTCACAGCATGCTTTCTTTCTTTCTTTAATTGGTGTTTAACGTCGTTTTCAACCGTTCAAGGTTATATCGCGACGGAGGGAAGGGGGGAGATGGGATAGAGCCACTTGTCAATTGTTTCTTGTTCACAAAAGCACTAATCAAAAATTTGCTCCAGGGGCTTGCAATATATTACCTTACTGGGAGAATGCAAGTTTCCAGTACAAAGGACTTAACATTTCTTACATACTGCTTGACTAAAATCTTTACAAACATTGACTATTATTCTATACAAGAAACACTTAACAAGGGTTAAAGGAGAAACAGAATCCGCTAGTCGCCTCTTACGACATGCTGGGGAGCATCGGGTAAATTCTTTCTCGTCCCAACCAATATGGGACTCCCCCTAACCCGCGGGGGGCAGTCACAGCATGGAAGTTCAATTTCTTCTCCCAAAAAAAGTCACACCATCTCATTTCCAACTCAATTAAAGTTGGCCCTATTGTGAAAAATATGAACATAAAACTATGATCTTACAAGCTCACGACTAGACTAAGAGGTGTTCTATAAAAAAATTTAAAAAAATGATTTTTTAACAGAACATTGAACACACATGACAATTAAATTAAATCTTGCATGTTTCATAATCGGCTAATTATCAGTGAATGTTTTAGAGCCAAGAAGACTCCGTGAGTGCGCTATAATATTATACTCTAATGACACACTTTTTTGCAGGCCTTTCGACCCTGAAGAAATCGTGAAGCGAGCAAAGTCGAAGCTGGGAGAAAAGGGCTACAACCTGTTCTTCAAAAACTGCGAGCATTTCGTCATGTGGTGTCGCTACGGGATTGAAAAGAGCGAGCAGGTGGAACAGTTTGTGGACGCATTGATGAGAGGACCGCTATTTATCATTGATCAACTCGCCGAATACCAGAAAACCAGACGCGAGGTTGGATACTACTGATGGCTGTCGTTAAAGCCTCAAATTAATCTGGCGAAGTTGATTTCGCGAAACTGACTGCACGAAGCTTTAACACTGAATTTTCGATAAAAAAGACTTAGCAAAGTCGACTTCGGGCTTA
Source organism: Littorina saxatilis (assembly GCF_037325665.1). Classification (NCBI taxonomy): domain Eukaryota; kingdom Metazoa; phylum Mollusca; class Gastropoda; order Littorinimorpha; family Littorinidae; genus Littorina; species Littorina saxatilis. The sequence continues at coordinate 65,355 of NW_027126529.1, read as the reverse complement.
ATCAAGGACATCCCTTCAAGGCGGTCCTTAATAAACTTGGCCAAAACATTATTGCAACAAATGTCGCACCCAAATTAAAGCGTTAGTTCCCGTGTGATTTTATTAAAACGTTATCTGTCGGTTAAGGCCATTCACCTGACTATCAGGATCACCTTTTGGATTCAAGATTTCTTTAACAGGGATCACGTGACCGCCGCTTAAATAAGGGTACCCTCAAAATCGACCAGACAAAAACGGAAGGGCCCAATAAAAAATCGCAATAGGCAAAACTTTCCAACATTTACATACGAGAAGAAAGTCAAATCAGTTATATATCCTAAACAGGTTGAGCTGTTTAGCTATTGCTTGCATATTTTGTGTGCGCAGGTGTCGATCGCAAGAGCGGTAAAAAAAATGCGACATTTTGGGGCATTTTTAGGGTGTCACAACAAAAAGCGCTGTACTTGAGCAATGACTTGTTGGATTGCTTTGAAACTTTTAGAATAATAATTTACCAACATACTAGAGATACTTCGAGCAAAAATGTGGATTGTTACAGATACGTATTTGTTCAAATGTGACGCACTGTTTCGGAAAAAGTTGTTAAACTCGTCAAATGACTGTTCCCTAATGTCCAAATAATTCATGACTTTGCATGGTTTGATAGTTGTTTGCTTACTTGCCTGAATCTCCTTCTTTGATTTACACAATTATTACACATATTTTTTATTCGTGATCAGCGTTTAAGGAAACTCAATTTTTATAATTGTTGCACTTTTGTTTGTTTTTTATTTTGCAAACTTGTCTTGTCAGTTTTACCTGTACAGCTTTGAGCATACTGTTATTTTCTTCTTCTTTGTTATCATTTTTCTCAATAACATCATTCTAAAATGTTTGACTTCTGTGTGTTTACGTTTGTGTGTGTGTGTGTGTGTGGGGGGGTTATTACCATACGGGGAGATATTTTAAAAGGTGTTTACAGTATCCTTACAGAATAGCCTAGCATCAAGGTTTGAATATGAAGACTTCTGCAGTTTAAAATAAGACATTTCATTTTTTATTTCTTATTATTGTTTATTGTTTGACCAAAAACATAAGCGTGTTAGATCAAGGATTAAATATAACGTGCCAAATAAGAGTTTGTATAAGCTATTCACAGGGAGTTCGCTTTACTGTTTCAGTTCTAGCCAGACTTTAAATATGATATCATCCCTCCATTTGGCCAAATACCAAAAATCCACACCCTGACTGCTTGCTGTTGTCAGATGAACTTTGTAGTAGAATTAATGTCCGAGAAAGGACACAGTGACTTTTACCAACAATAATTCTTTACAAAAAAAACTGCACAGCGAGCATCTAGGCTGTTCATATGTGGTATGTGACCAAGTGGAGGGATGGCTTATTAATAACACGTACGGTAACGACTGGCCAGAACTGATACGGTGAAGCGAACAGTTTTCACGAGGCGGAGTGGGCCTATAATTAATGTACAGTTCATCCAACACGATAAAGTTAAAAAAGAAAAAAGTAATGAAATAGTTATTGCTTTGGATCTCAAAGTTTATCCCGCTATATTATCTTAGTTTGTGTTCCAATGGTTGTAATGTTTTGTGATGTGTTGCCATGTTTGTTATGTTATGTTGTACGTGCAGTCTAGTACGTTGTACTTTAATTGCTTGTGTCATGTTTTGCTCTACTGGTTGCTATATGAATACACTGTTTTGGAATAAAAAGTAGAAAACGCTATCTTTTGTCCGGGATCAGCTCGTTACTCCCCCGGCTCGTTACTCCCCCTTATGGTTAGGGTTAGGGTTAGGAATAGAAACAAGCCGGGGGAGTAACGAGCCGGGGGAGTAACGAAATGCTCCCTTTTGTCCAGGGCTGTGGCACGACAAATGTAAACATTTTACAGAGAAAAAACAACAACAATAACAATTTAAACAAGAGGCGAAGCCTTCAAGGCTCACGTAAGAAATAGACAAACAGTAACACAAACTCAATCACTCCGTCACACATACACACACACACACAGTAAGCATAGGTGACACTGTGCAAGAAAGCGAGACACTAGATCTGTCTGTCTGCATGTAGCCTACTTACAGGGACACGACTAAGAGTAATACCTAATATTCTGGACTCGCAACGAAATATACAAACAAATGACAATGAACAACGCTTCGACCTAATGGTCTTCAACAGGTTAAAAAAACAAAACAAAAAAACCAACAATACAAATATCAAAACGACTTATCAGAGAAGATGATGTCCTCCAAGCGCAAAAGAAGGGGGAAAGGGAGATAAATCAAAAAGAAAAATGAGCAATGAAAAATGAAACCAAAACGAGAGAGAGAGAGAGAGAAAGAGAGAGAGAGAGAGTGTCAACAATCTACGACACGACTGCCAACTAGTCTCGGCCCGCTCAAAAAACAATGACCGAGACTTTCAGTAATTCCTTCGCGTGACGTCTAACCCTCTTACGCCATAATGTGACGTCTTCAAATGACGAAATGTTAAAGTTTCTACCACAGACATACACACGCACACACACACGCACAAACGCACAGACAGACAAAGTTACGATCGCATAGGCTACACTTCGTGAGCCAAAAACTGAAAAAAAGAAGATGAAAACGAAAAACTAAAAAAGATACGAAGACGACGGAGAAGAAGAAAAGACAACAATAACAAATTCTAAACAAAACAAGAGGCAAAGCCTTCAAGGCTCACGTAAGAAATCGACAAACAGTAACACAAACTCAATCACTCCGTCACACATACACACACACACACACACACACACACACACACACACACAGTAAGCATAGGTGAAACTGTGCGCAAGAAAGCGAGACACTAGATCTGCCAACTAGTCTCGGCCCGCTCACAATAACAATGACCGAGACTTTCAGTAATTCCTTCGCGTGACGTCTAACCCTCTTACGTCATAATGTGACGTCTTCAAATGTTAAAGTTTCTATCACACACGTCAAACACTTTTGACCGAGACGTAATCTTCTTATGCGAGCTTTATCCATAGACTCGGAAATGTTAAAGTTTCTATCACACACACACACACACACACACACACACACACACACACACACACACACACACACGCACGCACAGACAGACAAAAGTTAGCATCGCATAGGCTACACTTACGTGAGCCAAAAACCAAAGTAGAAAAAAATTATTTAAAAAACACACATAAAAGCAAAACATAATAAACTAACAAAGTGCCGGGGGTGTCTTAACATATTATTCGTTAAATACACAGACAGCAACATTGAAGCAATTCTTGTTTTGCGACTATTTGTAATAAATCTAAACTGAACAGATAATGTAATGCAGCGTAATGTTCATTCTATATCTGGGGTCACTCAAACCTAATTGTAAGCAATCCTGGGTTTGGCAGTACTCGCTATTCCTCAGAAATACATACCTTATGAAATCATACCTGTTCGGTATGACTCATTGCGAAGGTATTCTTCAGGCTAAAAGTGGCCGACGCTTGATACTCAGAAAAAGTGCAGTAACAAACACACAAATAGCTTCCTGTTTCATAGTGCCCTTGCTACAAAATAATGTACTCAAACGTTTGCCGAGAATATGCAGATACAGACGGACAGAATATGCACGGGGGTTCAACCCCTTTTTTGGGATTCATTCAAATGTTGACTGAATGTTTTCCGGTAGACTGGGAATAGAGACGAAGGTTATGGTGTGTATATATATATATCCCATGACCTCCCTTCTTTGTCTCTGTTACTTCAGTATGGGTATATATGTTGTATTTTTATAGCTCAATAAATACATCATGGACTCAAAAAAATATATGATAGTGCAGATTCCGATTTGGGCGAAGAACTACTTTGCTCCCGACCTTTGACCTCGCGCCGAACAATGTGACACATTTGTATGAAGTTCCAAAATCGTATTGCACGGCTCAGAAAACCATATCAGTTGCACGCAAAAATGAATCTCAGAACTGATCTGATGTATGAGATGCAATAAGCAAACGTTTCTTTCATTATGAAAGCAATGCAGGTGGGAAAAAACGAACATTCAACTTACAAGATAACCAGATGCTAGCGAACCAAAACAAAAACACGAGTACCCTCCCCTTGCTTCGTTAGCAGACGACTTTTGAGAATCTGTCAGACCGTCCTTACCTGGCACGGTTGGGCTTCGCTATCATCAGCTGTTTCACGTGTTTTGCGAGCAAGTCTACTCTTTTGCCTGGCTCTGCAGTAAGTCCACATTGGCGATGAAGGTATCTAAGAACTTAACATGTGTGTATTTTTCCGTAATCCAGTCATATTCTTTCAAAATGCAATCAAGCGGCGGTGACAGACTTGGGTCCTGTTTTCCTCGCACCCATACCAGTTTAGGTTCATGCAAACACACTCGCAAAACATGTAGATACATTTCAAATAGGGAGCAAATGGTTAAATCTACATATGTGTTCCCTAAAATTTGCTTCTCTGTCAATAAGACTAATTGTATAATAATGCGTTCGAAAAAAACAACGTGGAATCGATTCTGAATCGAGTCGAGTAAGCCAAATGGGGGCCAAACCGGTTTCCCCGTTCCGCCGACCTGAAACGCAAAAGAATTGTGCGCTTCAACTAAATGGATTTCTATACGACTTCATTACTTTCTTGCAACTTATGAACCTTTACTTAAAGCTTTTAAACGGTCTGAAAGTAGTGTTACCGCGTACTTATAGATGCACTCATTCGTTTTATTTTTTCAGCGACGGTCACTTAGTTTAAGGTTGCAAAAAGGCCAAGTCTCGCTGAAAACACTGTTTCACACTCCACAGATCGCAACAGTGCCGCTAGTAGTCCACACTTTGTGTTTGATGGTAGAATGGGATATACAGATTACAACACTCGTGGTTTTTTATATGGCTTGTATTTCAGTCAAGACCCAGCGGGAATATCAATCGAGAGCCACTCGCCAAAGGCTCGTGTCTCCCGATGATATTCATCCGCTGGGTCTTGACTGAAATACAAGCCATATAAAAAACCACTCGTGTTGTAACCTATACATATATATATATATATATATATATATATATATATATATATATATATATATGTTACAGTCAAATCGGGAAATCAGGTATTTCACGAGAATGCCTGAAAGTTTAGGCATTCACGGTAAATACCTGGTTTGATCAGGCAAATCCGGAAATGACTGAAATTGTTTAGGCACTATCGGTGATTGACTGAAATAGGCTGCCAGGCATTATCGGAGAATGCCTACCGCTCACAATCTGTGTTTCTGGTGAGAGTCAGAAAGCATTTCAGCACAGAAGCCTACTATAAAACTTTGAATGGCTGGGGTCGTAAAAGGGGAAAAAACAAGTTGCGTAAGGCGAAAATACAACATTTAGTCAAGTAGCTGTCGAACTCACAGAATGAAACTGAACGCAATGCCATTTTTCAGCAAGACCGTATACTCGTAGCATCGTCAGTCCACCGCTCATGGCAAAGGCAGTGAAATTGACAAGAAGAGCGGGGTAGTAGTTGCGCTAAGAAAGATAGCACGCTTTTCTGTACCTCTCTTTGTTTTAACTTTCTGAGCGTGTTTTTAATCCAAACATATCATATCGATATGTTTTTGGAATCCGGAACCGACAAGAAATAAGATGAAAGTGTTTTTAAATTGATTTCGACAATTTAATTTTGATAATAATTTTTATATATTTAATTTTCAGAGCTTGTTTTTAATCCAAACATAACATATTTATATGTTTTTGGAATCAGAAAATGATGGAGAATAAGATGAACGTAAATTTGGATCGTTTTATAATTTTTTTTTTTTTTACAATTTTCAGATTTTTAATGACCAAAGTCATTAATTAATTTTTAAGCCACCAAGCTGAAATGCAATACCGAAGTCCGGGCTTCGTCGAAGATTACTTGACCAGAATTTCAACCAATTTGGTTGAAAAATGAGGGCGTGACAGTGCCGCCTCAACTTTCACGAAAAGCCGGATATGACGTCATCAAAGACATTTATCAAAAAAATGAAAAAAACGTTCGGGGATTTTATACCCAGGAACTCTCATGTCAAATTTCATAAAGATCGGTCCAGTAGTTTAGTCTGAATCGCTCTACACACACACACAGACAGACACACACACACACACACACGCACATACACCACGACCCTCGTCTCGATTCCCCCCTCTACGTTAAAACATTTAGTCAAAACTTGACTAAATGTAAAAAGACAATGTGCTATACGAGAAACTCACAATAAATTCGTGCTCAAGGCCGGCTATGTAAAAACAAACTCCAATCACTCCGAACTTTACGAGAAAATCACAATAAATTCGTACCCCCCGCGGGTTAGGGGGAGTCCCATATTGGTTGGGACTGGAAAGAATTTACCCGATGCTACCCAGCATGTCGTAAGAGGCGACTAACGGTTCTGTTTCTTCTCTTCTTTTGTCTTATTTCTGCCTTTCCAGTCCTTTCACCTATATTTCCTTCCAAGAAAACTCTCCCTACTATTCCCTGCAGTTTTCCAATTCTTTTCTTGTTGTCTTATTTCTACCTGACTGGATCCATCACCTTTATTTCACTTACCAAAAGTCTTCTTTTCCACATCCTTATTTCTCTGCACCCCGCATGTCGTATGAGGCGACTAACGGATTCTGTTTCTCCTTTTAGATAGATAGATAATTTATTGCCAAGTGTACAATACATGAATGAACATAAAAAATACACGAGGAAAGCAGCTTGCTGTGTGATAAAAACAAAAATAAATAGCATTCATACATCACTGGCGCATAGCATCATACATACATGGGTAAGACAATTTGGTATCACAGTAACTAATACATACACTATACAGACATGGTGAGAACTATGAAACTCTAAGAGCTATCGGAACCACAATAAAAGTACGCAGAATAAGATAGGATCCCCCCCCCCCCCCCCCCCACTATCAACTACTGTAAGAACTGAACATGTTCCATACTGATAAAATGTACCTTTAAAACAGCACATAAAAATAAACTTGTTGTTAAGTGGTTCTTGTATAGAATATAGTCAATGTTTGTAAAGATTTTAGTCAAGCAGTATGTAAGAAATGTTTAGTCCTTTGTACTGGAAACTTGCATTCTCCCAGTAAGGTCATATATTGTACTACGTTGCAAGCCCCTGGAGCAATTTTTTGATTAGGGCTTTTGTGAACAAGAAACACTTAACAAGTGGCTCTATCCCATCTCCCCCCCCCCCTTTCCCCTATCCCATCTCCCCGCTTTCCCTCGTCGCGATATAACCCTCGTGGTTGAAAACGACGTTAAACACCAAATAAAGAAAGACAATAAATTCGTGCTCGTAGTCTTACACACGCGATAGTGTTACACTCGCGGTAGTGACCTGCACCCGTAAAAAAACAAACTGCAATCACTCCGAACTCAGTGAAATGGGGAAAACGATGAATAGACAATGTGCTAAAAGAGAAATTCATGCTCAAGGCAGGCGAGGTAAAAACAGACAAGGTCTCAGAACAACCCGTTTTGCCTAACAGTCAGGCAAAACGGGAAATTTGCACAAGTAGTTTTTAGTCATTTCCTGATAGTGCCTAAAAAAATTCAGTCATTTCCGGAATTGCCTGATCAAACCAGGTATTTACCATGAATGCCTAAACTTTCAGACATTCTCGTGAAATACCTGATTTCCCGATTTGACTGTAACATATATATCTATATATATATATGTGTGTGTGTGTGTGTGTGTGTGTGTGTGTGTGTGTGTGTGTGTGTGTGTGTGTGTGTGTGTGTGTGTAACTTCTTCGAGATAAAATTCCCCACCTTATTTCTTCAATGACGTCATATCCGGTTTAAAGAGTGGAGGCAGCACTGTGGCTATCTTATTTTTCGAGCAAATTGATTGAAATTTGGTTAAACATTCGATGTACCAATCCAGACTATAGATTGCGTTTCAGCTTCGAGGTTTAATAGTTAATCAATTAATTTGCTATTTTACCATTTTTTTAATTATAAATGTGCTCATATCACACTCTGCAGGGGACTAGCTCTGGACGTTTACAGGTAGACATTTCTTACTGAATTACATCAATTTGATTCTTGTTAGATTCGGTCAATATTTGACTGATTCCGGTAGACAGGAATCGAGAAAGAGAGAGCAGAGGGGAATGTATCTTTGTTTGTCTGTGCTGTAGATCGAACCGCCTTCCACTCTCCCAACCCATTCAGCCTTAAGCGATAACAATGCTCGCTGACAATACAGCTTGTGCAGCTCGTGCACTTGTTGATACTTGACTGGAACCAATAAATAACCTTGCTTTCCTCAGAAATAACGATGTCTTTTTCAGAAGTGCATGACTAGTTGCAGACATTGAAGCAAAGTAGGTCGTTATCTGTTCATATGTGTAGATTCTTGTTCCTCAGAAAGTGCAAAACAAATAGTTGAAAAAAAAGTAACTTTTTTTCTTTCTTTCTTTGAAGTCGTCAACTGAAGCTTGCCAGATAGGCAAATGAGACTGAGTTTGTGTATGGTGTGTTATACAGTCAATCACGCCTAGAAATATTCTCAAAGACAATGGACATTATTGTGGAAATTAGTCACATTTATAGATATTACCCGTCCATATTCCATACATATATTGATTTTAAATAAGATTGTGTCTGTAAAGTGGAACCAACGACATGGACACCCCCCCCCCCCCCAATCAAATTCACAAAAGCAAGGTTATCTCGTTAACATCGTCAACAAATCAAAACAGAAAAAGTTTTGCATGTCACGGGAAAGAATTTTTTATTTAAAAACAAAAATAAGTTATCTTCATCTATCTGGTTTAACAATGACGTTAAGTGGTATCAAGGGGAATTTGGCAAGAGAAACATGGTAATGCGAGGTATAGAGTAAACCAAATTATGTGTTTCTTTATTTAATCTGCCTCGTATGTCGAAGGATCGACTTTTCTTTTTTAAATAAAAACAAGTCGCGTAAGGCGAAAATACAATATTTAGTCAAGTAGCTGTCGAACTCACAGAATGAAACGCAATGCCATTTTACTCGTAGCATCGTCAGGCCACCGCTCATGGCAAAGGCAGTGAAATTGACAAGAAGAGCGGGGTAGTAGTTGCGCTAAGAAGGATAGCACGCTTTTCTGTACCTCTCTTTGTTTTAACTTTCTGAGCGTGTTTTTAATCCAAACATATCATATCTATATGTTTTTGGAATCAGGAACCGACAAGGAATAAGATGAAAGTGTTTTTAAATTGATTTGGACAATTTAATTTTGATAATAATTTTTATATATTTAATTTTCAGAGCTTGTTTTTAATCCGCATATAACATATTTATATGTTTTTGGAATCAGCAAATGATGGAGAATAAGATAAACGTAAATTTGGATCGTTTTATAAATTTTTTTTTTTTTTACAATTTTCAGATTTTTAATGACCAAAGTCATTAATTAATTTTTAAGCCACCAAGCTGAAATGCAATACCGAACCCCGGGCTTCGTCGAAGATTACTTGACCAAAATTTCAACCAATTTGGTTGAAAAATGAGAGCGTGACAGTGCCGCCTCAACTTTCACGAAAAGCCGGATATGACGTCATCAAAGACATTTATCAAAAAAATGAAAAAAACGTATGGGGATATCAATCCCAGGAACTCTCATGTCAAATTTCATAAAGATCGGTCCAATAGTTTGGTCTGAATCGCTCTACACGCACGCACGCACACACGCACACACGCACACACATACACCACGACCCTCGTTTCGATTCCCCCTCGATGTTAAAATATTTAGTCAAAACTTGACTAAATATAAAAAGGAATGAAGGAAACAAAGAAACGTGCCGGCACAATTGTGATTGCGGACACTTTTAACCGACTTACATGATCACGTGAAAACCCAAGGCTTTGTATACCCCTAGATTACAACGTCTCCTTTACTCTTTTTCTCTCTCACCACCCACCCACCTCCCCCCGTCCCCTCCTGTTTCACAACCTGTTGACAGGTTCTGGTAAAAGCAGGGCTGACAGTTTCACGATAGCAGTCAGTAAGTCACAGCTGAACGGTAAGTCTTGTTGTCTTGTTTTACTTTATGCAAACACACTTATTGGACAGAATGTGTTGCTATCTTACCGCTTATTTGATGAATTTCATTGGACTTAATTCGTTGTTATGTTTTCTTTGCTTATGATGGACCATGTTTTACGAGACTATATCCCTGTACATATTTCAAATCCGACAAAAACGTCGCATTGAAACAGCGAAGTATGCATTTGAGAATAAGACCAAACATTCACTTGAACTCCCTAAGTTCAACATCTTGCTTGCTTCGTAGGCAGTATTGGGGCCTGTTTCGCTCTGATCTAACGAATGTGTATGAGCGGAAACGCTGTTCGTGCGAACGGAAACATGCACTTTAGTGTACGAACGGAAACATGGTGTATGAACGGAATCTGCATGTTTTCAAAAGACAAGTGATTGTACAAAAGCCATGGGTTTCTATAAACTTCTGTTCAAGCGAAATGTAACAGGCAATGGTTTTGGTGAGCATGTGCAAATCAGGGGTCAGATTCGATAATAGAGCGAGAAAAACAAGAAAATGTTTTAAAAAATCAGGCAATTCTGCCACGTTCGGCCCGCGTGTGTTATCATGAGGATTACTTGCACCTTGGTACTTATCGTACACATAGCCCAACCAGTTAGCTACCTTATTCTTGCAATATCACAAAAGCGCGCTGCCCACACGACTTACCGCCACGTTTTTTCCCCAAGCAAGTGTCAAAAATGAGGCTGTATGAACAGAAACATCCTGCGGACGAACGGAAACATCCGGTGTATAAACGGAATCAGTTGACACACCGTGATCAATAATCTCTGGCTCAACAGCTTGAAGCGTTGGGAATCCAGGTAAAACCGTGCTGCCAAAAAAGATCTGTCACATTACCGAACTAGACTTCTGCGAAAAAGTAAGTACTATATTAACCAGAATTGGTGCTGTTACAAGGGATCGTCCTGTAAGGTGAGGCAAATATTAGTTTTTTCTCAAAGGTAAGGCGTCCGCCCCGTGATCGGGAGGTCGTGGGTTCGAACCCCGGCCGGATCATACCTAAGACTTTAAAAATGGCAATCTAGTGGCTGCTCCGCCTGGCGTCTGGCATTATGGGGTTAGTGCTGGGACTGGTTGGTCCGGTGTCAGAATAATGTACCGCACCGCCCTGATATGGCCCTTTGAGGTCGGCTGGGCTCTCTCTCTCTCTCTCTCTCTCTCTCTCTCTCTCTCTCTCTCTCTCTCTCTCTCTCTCTCTCTCTCTCTCTCTCTCTCTCTCTCTCTCTCAAAGATGTGATCGTTTTGTCGTTGCACCTATCCATATTGTTAATGCATGCGCTGGATATGTCATTAGGTTTAAGAGAAAGAGAGTGTGAGAGAGAGAGAGAGCGTGCGTGCGTTCGTGTGAATATATGTTAGAGAGAAAGAGATAAAACCGGGTGATTGTCCATAAATACAAACACACGGCATGTATTACTTAAAAGGCCTTGCCATTCCTCTTCCCCCAGCAATTCTCTCGTCAAACTACTGCAGTGGAAATAATAATAATAATAATAATAATATGGGAGATTTATAGAGCGCTTTACATTCTCAAAGCGCTTTACAATGACAAACATACATAATACATACAAAGCAAAGCAAAAGCATGTGCAGCAGCATTCAGCACACAAGTGAACAACGAAACTCAAACACTGCATCAATACAATCTGCAAGCATACTAACACAGGCAAAACATTCAAACATTCAAACACCTGATTCAAAAATGCACCATGTTGAAATAAAATTAATCAAAATACTGGGTGAAGAAGTGTGTTTTAAGGTTTGATTTGAAGGAACAGAATGTTTGGCAGTGTCGGATAGAGTAAGGGAGAGAGTTCCACGCAACGGCAGCAGAGTGGGAGAAGGCTCTCTGGCCGTGCTGTTTGCGACTAAAAGAAGATAGACGGAATATTCTAGTGTCTACAGAGGAGCGGAGGGATCGTGAGGGTGTATAGAGTGTGAACAGGTCAGATCAGTGATCGCTTAAAGTGACAAGCGAGTATAGCGCAGTAGCGTACATAACGTCACAGGAGAAGCGCGCTTTTCTTTATCATTTTTATTTTGTGAGCTTGTATTTAATCCAAACATGACATATCTATATGTTTGTAAAATCAGGAAAATATAACGAATAAGATGATTACTAAAATTTTGATTTTTATCAGAATTTTCTGATTTTTAATGACCGAACTCATTATCTAATTTTGAAGCTTCCAAGCTGATATGCAATCCCATATACCGGGCTTCATCAAATAATGCTTGACTAAAATTTATATAACTTTGATCAACAAATGAGAAGGTACAGTACCGCCTAGACTTTTACTAACAGCCAGATATGACGTCATCAAAAATTTTTATCGCAAAAAGGTTAAAAAAAAATTTTTTTAAAAGGTCTGGGGTATTATCTCGAAGAATTTGAATGTAAAGTTTCATGAAGGTCGGTTCAGTATTTTCCTCGGAATCGATCTACACACACACACACACACACACACACACACACACACACACACACACACACACACACACACACACACACACACACACACACCACGACCCTCGTCTCGATTCCGAATCTATGTTAAAACATTTGACAAAATTTTAATTCAGACAATCGTCAGCTATGTTTACCAGCGGCAAGGGCATTTTTACACTGTCTTAGACAAATTAGAATATCGAATTGTCATTGTGCGCGCCTTCGTGAGCGAGGCTGGTACTACATATTGTTCATACGAAATGACAAACACAGGTTACAAGCGATAACGCGCAAAAGTACTGGTTTATTATTTTACATCTGACACTAGGGATCAGTAATGTATAGATATATAGTTACAGTACCACGTAATGCGGTAAAAAACTTATGAACAGAAAGAAAAAGAGAAAAGAAAACAAATTATTAGACATGGCAAAAGTATCAAATGCATTAACAAGACACGAGAAGTAAAAACAAGAAAAATAAACAATCACAAGACAGGAGAAGACAAACAGACAAGAAAGTTACAATTACCAAACACTCGTTGGTTAGTCCTTCAACAACAATAAAGAGTTACGTTCTGTACGTTCAACAACAATAAAGAATTACGTTCCGTACGTTCAACAATACCATAAGCACTAAGAATACTCAAGAAACTTAGCATACATACGTTTAAAACCAAAATGGCTAGTTTCAGAAAAATACAAAACGTTGACTCATCAGGCCAGGAATACAAAGCAAACTGTCATACCAAAAAAGTCTAACGACAACGTTCCTGCGTTAATCAAAGTCACAAACAAGATATTTACTCATCCACTTTCCCTCAATAACGTTACAAGAAATAAGCCCGTTTACAAACGATCACCACAGACCGCAAGCTTCTTTTACCTAAATTCTTTTAACGTAAGGCTGAAAAAGTCGGAGAAAACGTTTCACTTCGAACTTCGTTAACCACAGAAAACACAAGTTATCATTATAAACATTAGCGACTTTCTAGCGTCTACAAAACATTGCTGTACGTTCACAACACTAGAACAGTTGAACACACAATAAAGAAACACTACAACAAGTCAGACTTTCAACTCACGTTATACATAAACAACTCACAAAGTCATTACAAAATGGCGACCAAAACACAACACAAACAAGTAACAACAAAATTACCTTATGCGCTGTGTGGGTTGACCAGCAGTACCAAAAACGTGTTGCCTCACAAACGAAGGGCACAAAACGATTCACACTTGAGAAACAACTGTCTCCAAGAACATTACGTTGACGTTAAAACATAAGAAACACTCCGTTGGTTCACTTGATAACCTTCATACGTTTACATCAAAACCAAACGCTTCCTAAAACCCTCAGATCGACTGACGAGACAGGAGTCAAGCAGCGGTATTTATGGTAACAAAAACCTAACATGGAATAGTTATTCAAAAGTCAGAGGTCACCGGATTGACCAACCAACAACATTCCTAAGACAGAATCGGGTGAAACTACTATTTTACAACCAATCAGTAACCGATCACGCACTCCGTGCATGCCCAAAACTTAAAACGGTATATTTAACAGAAAGAACATCAAGGAACTAGCTGACATCACAAAGCTAAAAACACGTGAGTCACACGTATTCTAAAACTTGCAACGCAGATTCGCAGGGCTCACCTCAAAATCAAAACACGGAAAATAGCACGTGAATCTCACGGTGTTCTAAGACTAAACAACGCAGTTTGTGACGCTCCGACCAAAACCAGGTCACAACAACTGAACAAGGAGCACGTGAATCTCACGTAAAAATATTAACGCTCCACAAAACGGGTCACAACAAGGTGCTACAATAAAAACACGGTTTACTTCTTTTTACATCGTGCAATGGCTTGAGCAAACGTAATTACAACAAAAGTAGGTGACTGCATGCCACATCGGCATGCACACTCCCACCGGAAATTATATTAATATAATTTACTTCAAAAACCTTTGTACAAATATATTCCTTATATCAAAAGAAGAATAACGCAGATTTAGACATTTCAAATGTACAACTCAAAATCATTGAGTTGCAAAACATTTACACAACAATATTACGGTTCAATCACTTTCAGTGTTTCAACACATCTCGTTTCAACTAAAAGCCACTAGTCATTTACTCGACGGCATAAAAAACGCACCACTTAAATCATAAATGTCCGTTACATCATCTGGTATAAAAACAAACCGCAACTGTCAAATTGGAAAAACACTCCAAAGTTCATTGTTCTTTCAAGTTTGCTTACACAGCTTTGTCTTTGTGATTTTCACAATCTACTAACACAGTCATTTTGTGAATCGGTCGCTCTAATATGCGACTATCACCAGTGGGACGGCCGTGATTGTCTAGAGCCTTTGTTCCAACATGCACTTTCACTCGTCTGACCAGTCCATCAGATCCAGGCATCACTTCGACTACACGAGCCATGCACCACTCTGATCTGCACAAGTTCTGGTCATGCAAGACAACAACATCTCCCACCTGTACGTTTGCCTGGGGACGTTGCCAGACACGACGTTTCTGCAAAAGTGAAAGGTACTGGCTCTTCCATAGCAGCCAGAATTCGTCTGCCATCCGCTGGACACAGCGCCAACGTTTCCTGGCGTACAAGTCTGGATCTTCAAACACACCAGGGGGCGGAAGGATGGCACCTGACTTCATGGTGAGGACGTGGTTGGGGGTCAAAGGGCGTGGTCCATCTGCCGATTCCAGTGACTCGACAGACAGTGGTCGACTGTTCACGATGGCCATCACCTCGTATAGGAACGTACGAAGTGATGAGGTAGTGAGACGCTGGCCTGATCTTCTGAGAAGACCATTCAGGATGCTGCGTATCGTTCGGATCTGACGCTCCCAAACGCCACCCATGTGACTAGCTGCAGGGGGGTTGAACTTGAACTCACATTTGCTTTCCAGCATCTTTGATGTCAGTCGTTCAGAGTCCATCTCCTTCCATGCCAGTTTGAACTCGTTGCATGCACCTACAAAGTTCGTTCCTTTGTCACACCGAATGCGTGATATGTTTCCTCGCATGGAGACAACAATGCGTAGGGCGTTGATGAAGGAATCACTTGACATGTCATCCAGGGTTTCAATGTGGATTGCCCTAGAGGCAAAATACGTCACGATCAGCCCGTACAAGATTAATGTCATGAACTTGACGCAGTCATCACGGTACCCTTGTTTTTTCTGGCGTTTCAGGCCCTTCAGATGCTTGACTGCGGCACCTCTGTTGTCGGGGAGGGACGGTTTCTCTGGTCGAAATGGTAAGGGCATCTCGTAGTGACCAGCTTCGTTGATCTTCACGTTTTCCTTCACGATCTTCGCAAACTTTACATCGTCCTGGGACATGGATCCTGAGTCACTTGCAAAGTCTCTTTCCATAACATGTAATGGGTCAGTACACGAGACTTCGTCCACCTGTACCTTGTAGACGTGAGCTACACGTTCTTCTTCCCTCGATCCTGGCTTGACGATGACGCGCATGGACGAGGCTATGCCATCAAAGGCGACGGAATGCGGTGCCTTGCCGACGATGCTCCAACCTAACTTAGTCTCTACTGCGAATGGCAGTCCTTGGACAACGTTTAGGGGCATGAGGGCTTCAGCGCAGTCGTAGCCAATGAGGAGGCCTGCTTCGCAGTCAGGGTACAAGGGGGGCAGTTTAGGAGACAGGTGTTGGAGATGTGGGTAAGCTTTGACAGTCTCTGAGGTGGGGATATGAGTGGGGTCAACGGTCAGATAAGGTCGTGAGATGGCAGAAGGGAGCCTGACAAACTCACAGGAGGTAGGAGAGCGGACACGCAATCCAGAGTACTTCCTGCCGGAGACCACAGCATTGTCCTCAGTCAGTGTGGAGACCCTGAGTGTAGTCGGCTGCGATTTGGCTTTAACTTCTTCAGCCACTGACTGCACTACAAAAGTGGCGTTGGACATAGTGTCCAGTAGTGCGTACGTCAGCACTTCTACGTTGGGGTTAGAGTCACTGGAAACGAGAACGGGAACGATCATAGACGTGAAACCGATGCTGTTTTCCTCGCTGGCCTTAAGAGCAGACACCGTAGGGGTCGACGATGACAGTGGCTCTTGAACGTCAGCAGCAGAGGTACGGTAATTGTTCTTGTGTTCACTCGCCCCTTTGTTTTCACTCATACTGTTCTGATACTTGAAATTGTCATCATGAAGACAAGTGGGATGAGCCTTCTTGCACTTCTTGCACGTCTGTTTCTGCATACATTGACGGCTCTGGTGATCCTTACTTCTGAGACATCCGTAGCAGATACGGTTCTTGAACAGAAAATCTCGTATCTCAACCAGAGGCTTCACTATGAGTTCCTTACATGTCCCAGCGTCATGGTCCGGAAGTTGACAGTGCAGACATGCGGTGACATCCTCTGTCAGGGTTGACAAGTTCGTTGTGAACTTTCTTGGTGTACCCGATGCACTTGTCAGGCCGAAAACAGGGTCGTTAGAAATGTCTGCTTCGAGAGTAACGAACGACACGAGTTCATTGAACAGAGGATACCTCTTCTTTTCAACCTTAGTTCGAGCAACTGTTCTAGACCATCTGTGACTCATCCAGTCTGGGAGCTTTCCGACGATCTTCCGTAGGTACTGGGCATCATCCAGGATGCTCAGTCCACCAACTTCCTGGGCAGCAACGGAACATTGCTGCAAGAAATCGGCCAGACTTCTGAGTCCCTTGGGATCCTTGCTTTTGACTGGGGTCCATTCGTCCAGCTTGGTCCGGAAAGCTTGCGAAACGACGTATGAGTTGCCGAACCGATTTTCCAGCACTTCCATGGCTCTCTCGTAGGCATCACCTTCTCTCAGCAGAAAGAAGCCGGTCACGGCCTCCTTTGCTTGACCTCCGATGTACCGTTGCAGATACAATAACTTCTCACTGCTGGTTATGTTCTGTCTCTCGATGAGGAACGAAAACGACGACCTCCAAATTGGATATTGGAGAGGGTCACCAACAAAAATGCACGGCTCCTGCATCGGCAAACGGTTGATCATCAGAGCGTCTGATAGGGTTTTGGCGAGAGAGTCCATAGGAGTGTCCTGCTTGGCAGGAGTAGCAAGTGGACGTTGGTAGTACGCAGACGGGGGGTAGGAGGCAAATGGACGATCTGCATGACATTCCTTGTCAAAGTTCATGTACGCAGGGGGCCTTGCGTTTTCGTTTCCCCAAATAACTTTGGGGGTGGTCTGATGTGGGTCCAGGAATGTGGGCACGAAAGGCTCTGGTTTGGGATGTAGGTGGGTATCATAGGGGAAACAGGGTGGGGTAACTTGAAAACGTCTGTGGTCCATGCGTTGGTGACGTTCTTCTGGGAAGTAGGTGTGTCGTTCTTGCGTCTCATCACCTTCCCTTGTCTCTGGTAGGTGATAGGACCAACCTGTGTGGTTGAGATCAGGCGGGCGAGAGCCTGTGATGCTTGTCGTTGAGTGTCCAACGTTGTGCAGAGGCGGCTGACCAGTGTACGCACCAAGAGGGTGCTGCAGTGTGGTCAGCAGCGCTGTAGGCCGCATGGAGGATGTAGTTGCAGCCGTCGTGTAGTTGGGTGTGAAGGGCTCCTGATGGACAAAAGGAGCGCTCGTTCCGACGTGATGGGGGGCGTTGACATCCTCTCTACGTTGAGGTCCGTACACCTCATAGGTGGCGTTGTTGGTAGTAGCGGCGCTTGTAGAGGCGTTGACTCCAACGACGAGGTCCACGACAGGTAACGCGTGCTGTCGTGGCTCAGTCGTTGTGGTTCCTGCGATGAAGTTGGTGACAGCAGCGTTGACAGTAGAGATGTCACGGGTGCTGGCGGCGTTGCAGACAGGAACAGACGTGACGTCCAAGGCTGGCTGGTGTGTCCCTTGATCAGCAATGACGGCAGCTTGACAGACAGGAACAGACGTGGCGTCCAAGGCTGGCTGGTGTGTCCCTTGGTCAGCAATGACGGCAGCACCTGTCCCTATTCCTATCGCTGTTTGCTCATTGTTTAGAGGAGGGGCTACAAGACTGTACAAGGGAACGAAAGGACGAGGGTGGAACCTAGTGTTCAACAAATCAACTGACGGTAGATCAGGGAGATCCTGCTGAACGGATTCACCTTGTTCCAATACTTGTAACATAGCTTGTTGTTCTCTTAAGCTAATTTTCAATTCGGTGGACTGAATTTGTCTCAAAGCCTTTTTCTGTTTAATATCTTCAAGAGCTGCTTCAGCTGCGTCTTCGGCCTGTCTAGCTGCTATTCTCTCAGCTTCCTTAGCCTGCCTAGCAGTTTCTTCGATCAGCCTAGCTGCATTTCTCTCAGCTTCCTCAGTCTGCCTAGCTGCATTTCTCTTAGCTTCCTCAGTCTGCCTAGCTGCAGTTCTCTCAGCTTCCTCAGTCTGCCTAGCTGCTGTTCTCTCAGCATATTGTTGTTGTAAGAGATCCAGTTCACTAAACTGAGCTTCCTTTATTGCGTCACCTTCCACTTTTATGGCCAGGGATGCAGCCTCTAGTTTAAGAGCCAATTTAGTGTCTTCAGAGCTAACACTTTTAGAGCGGAGAGACTCTGCGCGAGAAGCTACTTGGCTACCTGATCTCCTGATACCCGACTTGTGGCTAGCTGACTTGTGGATGGCTGACGTAATGCTAGCTGCTTTATGGCTGGCAGTCTTACCACTGGCTGACTTGTGGGTGGATGACCCAACGCTAGGTGTAACACTGCTATGCCTGGAAGTAGGCTCCTTAGTCACCTGCACGCTAGTCGTTTGTCTGTCAAGAGCTCGATCAATGTCAAACATAATTGTCTGAACTGTCCTCTGAACATCATCCCAACTTTCCTGAATGGTTTCACCGCTACCAATACTACGAAGACCTTTCTCTATGTCACCAAGATCCTTGTACATGCTCAAAACAATTTGTTTTTGACTGGTTAACGACTCTTGATTAGGAGTTTCTTGGTTAAGCTCTGTTACTACCTCACCGATTGCTCGTTCCAAGAATGTTCGTTGTCTTGCAAAGTTTCTAGTTTTGATCTCAATCTGGTAATCTCTACCTTTTCCAGTAGGCTTAATGTCACGCCTAGGCCTTTGAGAATGTTCATCTTCATCGCCGTTAATGTCATAACCTGAAGCTTCCAATGGTTTATCTGCTGGAATCTCCTCCATTACAATGTTCGCTTATTCAAAAGCACTAAAAACCTACATAAGGTTTATCTGTTTAAAAAGTAAAATGAATCGATCTGAGGGTCGTTTGGGATAATACACAAAAGTCACAAAAAATGCGCCGGATACGGAGTAGGAAGATCTCTAACCGACAAGTTGATCTATGTCGAACTATGGTTCACTAACACAGTGACAGGTAACAATAAAGTCTTTTGCTGGTTATCAACAGCTACGTTTACGTTCATTGAGCGTCAATAACAAAAGTTCTTTACATTCACTTGGCTGGACTTCAGCTAAATTTGTTTACTTTAGCTAAAGTTCTTTCACTGGGCGTCAGCAGCTAAGTTTTTTACTGTGCGCGCCTTCGTGAGCGAGGCTGGTACTACATATTGTTCATACGAAATGACAAACACAGGTTACAAGCGATAACGCGCAAAAGTACTGGTTTATTATTTTACATCTGACACTAGGGATCAGTAATGTATAGATATATAGTTACAGTACCACGTAATGCGGTAAAAAACTTATGAACAGAAAGAAAAAGAGAAAAGAAAACAAATTATTAGACATGGCAAAAGTATCAAATGCATTAACAAGACACGAGAAGTAAAAACAAGAAAAATAAACAATCACAAGACAGGAGAAGACAAACAGACAAGAAAGTTACAATTACCAAACACTCGTTGGTTAGTCCTTCAACAACAATAAAGAGTTACGTTCTGTACGTTCAACAACAATAAAGAATTACGTTCCGTACGTTCAACAATACCATAAGCACTAAGAATACTCAAGAAACTTAGCATACATACGTTTAAAACCAAAATGGCTAGTTTCAGAAAAATACAAAACGTTGACTCATCAGGCCAGGAATACAAAGCAAACTGTCATACCAAAAAAGTCTAACGACAACGTTCCTGCGTTAATCAAAGTCACAAACAAGATATTTACTCATCCACTTTCCCTCAATAACGTTACAAGAAATAAGCCCGTTTACAAACGATCACCACAGACCGCAAGCTTCTTTTACCTAAATTCTTTTAACGTAAGGCTGAAAAAGTCGGAGAAAACGTTTCACTTCGAACTTCGTTAACCACAGAAAACACAAGTTATCATTATAAACATTAGCGACTTTCTAGCGTCTACAAAACATTGCTGTACGTTCACAACACTAGAACAGTTGAACACACAATAAAGAAACACTACAACAAGTCAGACTTTCAACTCACGTTATACATAAACAACTCACAAAGTCATTACAAAATGGCGACCAAAACACAACACAAACAAGTAACAACAAAATTACCTTATGCGCTGTGTGGGTTGACCAGCAGTACCAAAAACGTGTTGCCTCACAAACGAAGGGCACAAAACGATTCACACTTGAGAAACAACTGTCTCCAAGAACATTACGTTGACGTTAAAACATAAGAAACACTCCGTTGGTTCACTTGATAACCTTCATACGTTTACATCAAAACCAAACGCTTCCTAAAACCCTCAGATCGACTGACGAGACAGGAGTCAAGCAGCGGTATTTATGGTAACAAAAACCTAACATGGAATAGTTATTCAAAAGTCAGAGGTCACCGGATTGACCAACCAACAACATTCCTAAGACAGAATCGGGTGAAACTACTATTTTACAACCAATCAGTAACCGATCACGCACTCCGTGCATGCCCAAAACTTAAAACGGTATATTTAACAGAAAGAACATCAAGGAACTAGCTGACATCACAAAGCTAAAAACACGTGAGTCACACGTATTCTAAAACTTGCAACGCAGATTCGCAGGGCTCACCTCAAAATCAAAACACGGAAAATAGCACGTGAATCTCACGGTGTTCTAAGACTAAACAACGCAGTTTGTGACGCTCCGACCAAAACCAGGTCACAACAACTGAACAAGGAGCACGTGAATCTCACGTAAAAATATTAACGCTCCACAAAACGGGTCACAACAAGGTGCTACAATAAAAACACGGTTTACTTCTTTTTACATCGTGCAATGGCTTGAGCAAACGTAATTACAACAAAGGTAGGTGACTGCATGCCACATCGGCATGCACAGTCATGTAAGTTCGGTTTGCACTGTTTTCTTTCAACAGTGATTTGTATTTGTGTCTGTTGATTTTTCGTGATAGGTTGTATGTGTAAAAGCGTTTGAAGCCATTTACTAAAGTCGACCTTGCCGTGACCTTGAAACTTTTCGAAGTTCAACCAGACTTGCGTAATGTCTGGAAGTCATCAGACACTAATAGCGCATACAGGTTCAAGGCTTTTATTTCAAAAGCATTTGAGAAAATGTCAACGTAATTTGTTTTTTTTCTCACTATTTACAATTACAATATATAATCATCAAATCAAATCCGCGTTGTTCGTACTGACGCAAAACTGAGATTATACCAACTTCTTTGTCTGTGAGGTTCCAGAATTGTAGTTGAGCACATCTCTATATAAATGAAAAACTAAAAGTGCAAGAAGGTTCAAGGCTTTAATTTCAAAACACCACTATTCCTTTTTTCACACACAAAAATCGTCAGTATCTTCATGGACAGTTATAGCTGAACCTAAGGTCGGCAGGTCTGTAATAAACACTATTCGCAGAACTGGTCTTTAATTTTCAAAATTTGCTGTCGAACTTAACCACAGTTTATGGTAACAATTTATTCCCAAATGTGCTTGATTTTGACCCCAGTTTGGAGATAATCTGTCATTTAAAACCTTCAACATCGATGAAACGTCTTACGCAGGTGGTCAAGTATATCTGAGATTAATAACAACCAACATTGCATAAGTTTTAAAATAATTTGAAGTTTAAAAGGAGCATGAAACAACGGGACCCCAAAGTGAGACCAGCATCGTGGAAAGTAGCCTACCATAATTATGTGTGTTGCGTGCGATTTTGTACTCGTATTTTTCAATCACGTTTAAACCAGCTAACAACCTACTCATAGTGTACCTGCTTCTAGGGAGAGCTTTTTTCCCCCAAAAAGATAAACAATCTATTTAACAAAAATGTGTAGATGCATGTAAATTACCTTGCCAAGGTTGAGTCGACACTACTTATAGAAACAGCTCAGTTGCTTTGTCCAATGACTAAGCCACTTCTGGAGAAAGAAAAACACTTATAGATTCTCCCGTTGAGTCTAGGCGTGACCTTGTCCCTTTGATAGAACCAGTTCTTGCACACCCGAGAAAAGAAAAGCGCCAAAAAGGGCGTTCCGTGTTTTTCAGAATGGAAGACTTCCTGCTTTGGGTCAAGGTTTTAACAGAGAAGGTGACAAAAGAGGGAGTTTAGGGTGGAGACAGTTTGTAAAGTGTGATTAATTTGTTTCCTTCTTTTTCCTTCCTTACACACACACGCACACACGAACACACACACACACACGAACACACACCGGCACACGAACACACACCGGCACACGAACACACGAACACACACACACACACACACGAACACACACACATACACACACACGAACACCGTGGCACACACACACACACACACACGAACACACACATACGAACACACACACACGAACACACACGAACACACACGTACACACACACACACACACACACACACGAACACCGTGGCACACACACACACACGAACACACACACGAACACACACACATACACACACACACGAACACCGTGGCACACACACACACACACACGAACACACACACACACACGAACACACACACACACACACACACGAACACACACACACACACGAACACACACACACACACACACGAACACACACACACACACACGAACACACACACACACACACGAACACACACGAACACACACACGAACACACACACACACACACGAACACACACACACACAAAACACTCTCTCCTGCACGTCCCTCTTGCCCTTCCGCTGTCCTGCTCAGGAGAAGGCATACCAGACCGTGCGCGACCTGATGTCACGAGACCCGGTGCTACGCCTTCCTGATACTGCCAAAGAGTTCATCTTGCGTACAGACGCATCGGACGAAGGGATCGGCGCCATGCTGATGCAAGAGCATGGAGGTAAACCGTTTCCGGTCAGCTATGCCAGCAAGAAGCTGTCAGGAGCCGAGAAGAACTACTCGACCATGGAGAAAGAGTGTTTAGCCATTGTGTGGGGAATCAAGAAATTTGAACTCTACCTCCAAGGGGTGAAATTCGTGCTTCAGACTGATCACAAACCCCTCACCTACCTGAACTCTGCGAAGTTTGTGAATAATCGTATCATGAGGTGGGTGATGTACTTGCAGAACTTTGATATGCGAGTGGAATCGATCAAAGGTTCAGACAATGTTGGAGCAGATTTTCTCAGCCGAGTATGTGAGTAAAACTGTGTTCATTCTCCAACAGACTAATGTACATACCTGGATTTCAATCTGTTATGTATACATAATATGTGTACAGGTAGCGTTTCAATGATTGAAAAAAATTAGGTAAATTTCTTCTGGTGTTGGGGGTAATGTTAGGAAACGCTACCGTTGCTGAGCTTTGGTTCAGTTTTGTGTGTTGCATGTAGTTGACTTATTTGTACTTTGTGGGAAAGTACCGATATTATATTTTGTAAACACAATATTTATGCTTGGACGAGAATGCAGGTGAACTTTCTAGTCCTGTCAAAACAAGTTGTTTACCATGCTGTTTTAGTCGTGAGTTCGTGGCGTTCGTTCGGATTAAGTGTGTCGGCGCTTTTGATGTACGTCAGAGAGAATGTCGCTAGTTTAGTCCATGCACGGCTCGTATAATGTAGTTGTATCATGTTCGGTCTGGAATATTCTCGAGATTGAGTATTTACTATATATGCCAGCGCGATTTGAATGTTTAAAAAAGCTTCTATTTGAGTTCTGCTACGTTGTGCAGTTGTATGTATTGAATGCTGAATAAATCCTCGAACTCAATTTGACGAGTTGTTATCTGTTGCTGCGAAGACGGGCGACGTAGAATAAAAGAACACAACTATACGACGTTTGAGAACTTGTGGCAATCTCAAGTGTCGTGTAACATACACTATAAAATGTATGTTATTATACGCAAGGCCAAAAAAGTCAATGACGGTCACATTCTAAATCGAAGTGTTTTAGAGAAAATCATATCCGACCACTCCCAGATAAACATCATTTAACAAAACGTTAATAAGGTAACCTGCTCTCTTCTGTCCATGGATGTCTGCACATTTATTGAAGGAACCTAAGCACAACATTTGAAATGAATCTGACCCCGGATTTGAATACACTAGTGTGCCCTTAAGTGACACCCAAGGACATGTGATTAGAGCGCAAAACAATCGGCCGTGAAATTAGTAAACTCTGTTTCATTAGTTATGGCGCAGTCGCGGAGGAACACTGACTTTCTATCTGTGTAAAATGTCATATACGGTCAAAAATACAAATAACATATATTATCATTAACTGTTGATGTAATTTTGACATTTTAAGAAGGCATTTTGGGTGCAAATACTTTAAACAGATATGTGACATGCTGCAAACTGTACTTTAAAAGAGGTTAAACAACTACTCATCTTTATTTTTCGATTTTCAATTTAACATGATATCAGTTTTTAAAACATTGATTACATCGATCAATGTACAACGAGTCAGGAATTCAAAGTTCCCAACACTTATTTTGCGACCGGATAGGTTGCATGCCCTTGGCGTTCTTTCAGGAAGAATTTTGACAGAAGACATGTGCCACTCAAAAAACTGCTGAATCCTTTGTAACTTTGTGGGTGTTTTTGTTATGTTTTTTGTTTGTTTTGCTTTTTTACGTGTTTGACGGGTTGTTCGACCAAGTGAATTAAACATGAGGCTGTACGAACAGAAACATTCGGCGTACGAACCATTTACGCGGAATCAGTTGACACACAATGAGTCATCCAAAGGAAGAGACATTGTATTCTAAACCCGCATTGCTCAAATTGCACACATGCGTGAGCTGGCTGCAGGGAGTTATGTACGGGTCTAGCAATATCAGATTGCACCTGCCACTGACGGCAGACAAAACAAAATGTATGCACCATTGGTTTAAACAAAATTTTATTCAGAATTTCTTCGCATGAACAGTTCGAAACACACAGCTAGGACACGCACTCAAGCAAATGCTTATATCACGTGACCAGAACAATACTAAATTACACACATTTTCGTAATGGTGGACATAACAACAATAAACCAGAAGAACAAATTGAAAGAATGGGGATGGGGCGCTAAATAGGAACAAAAGAATCTACAGAAGATAAAAAAAGAAAAGGGAGGGAGAGGGGGAAGAAAGTACTAACAACCACAAGGAGAGGCTAGGACGAAAGCGCATAGGAAGAGAGCATCAAGTCTAAGACATGCAACATGTAAATTCAAGTAAATGTAAATGTATGCACCATTACTTAGTCTCAATCGTCTCCGGTGTCAGCTACCACGCAGTTAAACTCCTTCAAACAAATAATTGGTGCAATCATTGGGCATGCATGTGCCTTGAAGAGAGACAAAGACAAATGTCAGACTTAAAACGTCAAACATTACTTTATGCAGACTCACGGATTTATTCAATATGTTTGCCAAGACACTTGAGGCGCCAAGTGGGCTGCAATTTGCAAGACTACTAAGAACTGTATGGTGGAGAGCAATGGGTAATATTTGTACACTGTCTCTCAATCTTGGACTGTATGTACTGATCTGTATCTGATTGTTTGACTGCCAGTCTTACTCACGCACACTAATATCTGTGTGTCTAACTGTATGATTGTGTGTCTGTTATTCTCATAATGACAGACAATGGGTTGCTGAGAAGAGAGAAAGACATAATTATGTCAAGCAATAGCACACACACACACACACACACACACACACACACACACATAAAAAACAGACACACACATACACACACACATACACTTTCTTTCTTTCTTTGGTGTTTAACGTCGTTTTCAACCACGAAGGTTATATCGCGACGGGGGAAGGGGGGAGATGGGATAGAGCCACTTGTCAATTGACGGTTTCTTGTTCACAAAAGCACTAATCAAAAATTGCTCCAGGGGCTTGCAACGTAGTACAATGTATTACCTTACTGGGAGAATGCAAGTTTCCAGTACAAAGGACTTAACATTTCTTGACTAAAATCTTTACAAAAATTGACTATATTCTATACAAGAAACACTTAACAAGGGTAAAAGGAGAAACAGAATCCTTCAGTCGCCTCTTACGACATGCTGGGGAGCATCGGGTAAATTCTTCCTCGTCCCAACCAATAACACACATACACAAACACACACACACACACACACACACACACACACACACACGCACACACACACGTGCGCACAGGAATCATATACCTTCCCCCTGTCAGCCTGTCGTTTTTCCTGCTTCCTCTTCAGCTTCCTGCTAGCCGAGTCTTCACGGCTAATTAATTGCCTTGGAGAGTGGTGGAGTTGACTGTGTGTGTGTGTGTGTGTGTGTGTGTGTGTGTATATAAGTGCATCGGGGCGCATCACGCGATGAACTCAAAAACCGCGTGCCTCACACTAAATATCGTTTTGAACAGTGCCAGGTGAACTTGTGTATCACACCTTGTTTCAAGATGTGGCACACCATGCGGGTAAGTACCATATTTGAATTGGCTGTAAACTGTACACTGTGGATGGATAATGCATGCAGACTGAAGACAATGTGCTAGTGTGTGTGCATGAACAGTCTTCTGCAGATTGCGCCAGTAAGATTTCAGGATTCTATATCAAGTTTTTATGATTGACACTCACAAGTTCAAGTCTATTTAACTGTAATTTTTGTTTCTGATTCACCAGCAACACTCTTGACATTTGAAACAGTGCATATCAGCTTGATTTTGTGAGAAAAAGTATTGCAACAGTGAGTTACTGGTGTTTCATTCAAGAACAAAATAGTTTGTGTTTTTTTGTGCTTCAAATTGGATATTGTGCCTGGATATGAAGACAGCAAAAGGAATGTACTTTCAAATGTTTCATACATTTTCTAAAAGAGTAAGTTCCAAACTTTGCAAAAATATAAAGGTATGTAAGATTATCTTGTGTTGTTGATTTTTTATAATTTTTTTCAAAATGGCTCTAAATTGCGCGCTGACAGGGAACACAGGGGAAATTTAGACGCGCCTTGAATGATTCCATATTTGCATGTTGTTTTCCAGGCAGTGTGTCGTCCTTGTGATAATATGCAAGGGAACGAGTGGTGTAAAATGGCGTCTGTGATAGATTTGTTTGTGTCTGCTCGGGGCTCATGGTTTTGCATTTGTAAATCAGCCTGTTAGCTTGCAACCAATACTTATTCCATTTCGTATATGCAACAAAGACAATAATCAGTTATTTATGGAACAACAACCATATTGTCCTTTTTGTTGCGGGAGATCGAACATTTTAAAGACTGTCTACATCTGATGTACCCAAATAGCGCCATGTTGGCGTATTCTCAAAATGGCAGATCGAATTCTTTTGAGCTTAGCCAAACAATCTCGTGTGTGTGTGTGTGTGTGTGTGTGTGTGTGTGTGTGTGTGTGTGTGTGTTTGTGGATTTACCGCAATATGCGGACCAAATAGGACCAAATGGGGTCGTCCGTCGCTATATATATCGCAGCAATTTGCGGACATCGGCCAAAAGATGCGACTATTTGCGGACGTCCCCAAATAGGCGGTCTTTGGTCCGCAAATTGCTGCAATATAGTGACGGACGTCCGCAAATTGCTGCACCCCACTAAAAATCAATTTGCAAATTGTGAAATAAACATACCTGATCCGGTTGTATCTAACAATGTTGACAACTTCCTTGGCGAGTGCGAACTTCCTAAATTAAGTGAAGACGAAATGCAACAATGTGAAGGTATAATTACCATTGAAGAAGCCTCCAATGCTCTTAGGATGATGAAAAACGGGTCTTCGCCCGGTCTGGATGGTCTGACTACTGAATTTGTTAAAATATTTTGGTGTAAACTGAAGGATGTAATTGTGCAATCCTGTAATTACTCTTTTGATCATGGTTCTTTGTCCTACACCCAAAGGGCAGCAGTATTAACCTTATTGCATAAGGGAAAAGATCTGCCAAAAAACAAACTTACAAACTGGCGACCCATCTCACTGACAAACACTGATTACAAAATTTTAGCCAAGTCTCTTGCAAATCGACTGAGCAAAGTAATAAATAAAGTGGTCAATGAGGACCAGGTCGGTTATATGAAAGGAAGGCATGTCTCATCCACTATAAGAACTATAGACGATGTGATTGAATATTGCAGAATTAATAGGAAACCTGGAATTGTATTAGCCTTGGATTTTCAAAAGGCATTCGACAGTATATCCAAAAAATATATGATTTGTGCATTTCGTAAATTTGGCTTTGGAAAAGATTTTATACAATGGGTAAATGTGTTGTTTAATGAAACCAGAAGTTGTATTGTGTACAATGGGTGGCTGTCGGAAAACTTTGATGTAAAATGTGGCATTAGACAAGGATGTCCGTTCTCACCGATGGCATTTATTATTGGTCTGGAATTTCTGGCTATACGATTTAGGCAGAGCAATGAAGTAAAAGGCCTTAATGTAACTTGTAGAAATATTTTAAAACTTCTATTATACGCCGATGATATCACTTTGTTTTTGAGAGACGCGGATGACGTTACAATGGTTCTACAGATTATAGACGTATTTTCGGAGGTGTCAGGCTTGTGCTTGAATAAGCTAAAGTCTGAAGCAATGGGAATTGGATCAAGTAAAAATATCAGTTTTAATTTTGAGGTAAAATGTGTTCGGCAGATTAAAATATTAGGAGTAAACTTTAACAGCGAGAAAAGCGCATCCGAAATTGAACTAAACTGGTCAAGTAAAATTGATAAAATTAAGCAAAGCATCTTTACTTGGGAAAAAAGGAACCTGGGCATTCCTGGAAAAATTTGCATTATCAAAACTTTTCTGCTCTCGCAGTTAGTTTATTTAGTGCAATCTATTTGTATCCCTGACAAAGTGCTGCAGGAAATAAACACAATATTATATCGTTTTTTGTGGAGGAAAAAAGACTGTAATAAAAAAGCATTTGAAAAAGTAAAAAGAGTTGTTTTAAATAGCAGTACCGAAAAGGGTGGTATTGATATGATAGACGTCAAAACGATGCAAAACTCCTTCTTATGTCAATGGTTAAGCAAACTCTCATCTGGCAACCTTTCATGCAAATGGACATGGATCCCAAACAAATATTTTGAAGGGTTCGGTTGTGGCTTTGCCTGCTTTACTACAGCTATTCGACCGTCTAAGTTTAAGGGAATTGGAAGAATAAAATCGAGTATTAAAAGTGCCAGGCAATTCCGTGAATATATTGTTGAAGAAAAGTACACTACCCCGAGATCTATCAACTTCTGGCGTGATATGTTTGGCATTAATGTCGACCAATCACATTGGAACCTGGCCAAAAATGTAACCCAAGAATCCAGATTAAGAGAGCTGCACTGGAAAATATTACACACGATTTATCCAACAAATGTTCTTCTGTATAAAATTGAAATACGAGGTAGTGAGAGATGCCCCTTCTGTCCAACCGAAATAGATTACGTTGAACATTTTTTTGTTAATTGTAAGAAAATAAAAGTGCTATGGAGATACGTTGAACAAATTATTTATGAGAAATATAAAATAAGAATAGTCTTTGGAGTAGAACATATTTTGTGTGTTTATATTAATGGTGCTGACTCAATAAAATGCAAATATATAAATCACTTGATTTTGATAGGAAAGATGTGCATAAGCAAATATAGATACGGAACTCCCACTGATATTATAATAATGTTTGACAAAGAGAAACAAATACGAAACGTAGAATAGTGTATCATATGTACTTCTTTTCTGGCTTCCCTCACCGCCTCCTCTTTCTTTCGTTTCGCTAAAAGGAGAACGGCACCAGGGCAAAGGCGGAACTTACATTGTTACACGAAACACCATTTGAATGAAAAGAGAACTGTTACTAAGAAAACTTTAGCACGCTTACAATTTGCTTTTCCTCTTACTTATTGTGATTGTTACTATGTTAACTCCATTATGACACAGCCACAAACAACACTTAAGTCAACCCAAACACAGACATATGTAAGACAATAACCGACATTAAAGATGCAAGATTTTGTCCATTGTAGAAAACCACACACAATTGATAAATTTATAAAACGCCAATGAAGAAGGACGCTCAGCTGTAGAGAGAAAGAAAGAAAGAAGGAAAAAAAAACAAAAAAACGTAGGGTTTCATTCTTTTCATTTATTTTTCAGCTTGAAGCGGACTGCATGCAACTGAGGCACACAAAAAAAAAAATAAAATAAAAATAAAAATAAAAATTTTTTGCAAATTGTCCTCATATTGCTGCGATATAGGTGTGGACAACGAGCCCTGTTTCACACAAATTCCAGATCCATTGTAATATCCATTTTCAGATCATACACAGATTTTACACATTTGCAGAGCATCTCTGTATTTAGTGCCAACTGCTGCCAGCGATTTTATGTCGTTTTTAAACTGCTGTAAAATATTAACCAGATATAGCACGTCAAAAACAAAAGCAGATTTGCGGAGGAAACTTAATGGCTGTTCGATTAGTGCATAGTTTGTAGTTGCTGTCTTATTTTTACCTCCTCATAAAGTGTGTGATACGGGGTAAGGATGAAGTGACTCTTGATTGCATGCAAACACGCTACAAAAATCGTAAAAATGCATTGTTTTGTTCGAGGTTAAGATAGTCGTTGACACATAAGTTGACCTGGGAGATCGGAAAAATCTTCACTCTTAACCCACCAGGCGGCAGCGACCGGGATTCGAACTGACGACCCCCCGATTAGGAGGCCGACGTCTTACCACTGCGCCCGAATGATACAACTTAGAGAACATTATTTGAAGCACAAGAGGACACTAAAGAAACATATCAAAATACAAAGAGAAAATAAAAGAAATGACCGTCTGTCCGTCCGTCCGTCCGTCCGTCCGTCCGTCCGTCCGTCCGTCCGTCCGTGTCTCTGTCTGTCTCTCTCTCTGTCTCTCTGTCTGTCTCTCTCTCTCTGTGTCTCTCTCTGTGTCTCTCTCTCTGTCTCTCTCTCTCTCTGTCTCTCTCTCTCTCTGTCTCTCTCTCTGTCTCTGTCTCTCTCTCTGTCTCTCTCTCTCTCTCTCTGTCTCTCTCTCTCTCTGTCATGCCCGTAATCGTCTGCGTGTTATAAGAAAGAAATATGAACGAGTTACAGAAAAGGAAATTTATTCAGCTATCGCTCACTCGGCCGCGAGCCGATCATAACAGGTAAATGATTTCGCATGAACTGCATATTTGATTCAGACACTACACTCTGAACATTGTCTTGACGTTTTAGTCTTGTTGGTGCTCTTCTAGTATATCCTTTTAACGCCCAACTTCCGAAAGATGTTCCAAATGAACCAAATGAAGGGATAACGTATACAAAGTGTATAATGGTGACGGTGAAAGACTCATCTGGCAGATGACGCTGAGTAGCTGTCTTGATGTTCTTGAAGCGGAACAACCACTGGACGAACTGCTGCGGCGGCGATCTGGATCAGCGTTGAGGCATTTCACAAATGACTTGCACAAGATTGTCGCATCATGGAGGTCTTACAAGCTGGCTCCACAAACCTGTTCTTCGGAGATGAGTCGGAACATTCACAGATGTGGCTCAAGCTCCATCTCAAAGCTAATCTACAACAGATCAAAGCGTAACACTTGTTACAATATCACACGTCTAAACTCTACGTCAAATTGTTCATCCTGCACAAGGAAAAATTAATGGGTTTGGGTCTGGATGGAGGAACAGAATAATTCACTGACAAACAACGTGAAATATGATTATGATGATTCGCTCGTTCCTTACCCAGTTACCACAAATGCTAATCTACAATCTACCATCTTGCAAACATACACTTACTTCTCGTAGTTAGCGCACGGCTAGAAAACATTTCTGAGTCTCAAAGTAACGACTTTCCTCTTGGGGTAAAATGATCCAGTGACGCGTTTTGTTACATTCTGTGACGTCAACTTTTCTATGACGTAAATGGAACAGCACAGAATAAAAGTCGGATCACTCTCAGGAGTCCGGTCGTGATTTATACCGTCACACTCTGTCTGTCTGTCTGTCTCTCTCTCTCTCTCTCTCTCTCTCTCTGTCTCTCTCTCTCTCTGTCTCTTTCTCTCTCTGTCTCTCTGTCTCTCTGTCTGTCTCTGTCTCTCTGTCTCTGTCTCTGTCTCTCTCTCTCTCTCTCTCTCTCTCTGTACATACTTAGCAAGAGATTGCCGGCGAAGGTTACCCGAAGTTGTCACTCAGCGCTTTTTCAAGAGCTGTGTCATGAAAGACTGATGGAAAGGGTTTTCAAGTCCATGAGGAGAGAGCAGCAGACACAACAATTGCATTCGGACTTGTAAAGGATCCTACTTCATAGGTCACACATCATTACGTCCGGCTGAGTTGGCCACCGTCGTCAGCTGGATAGTTTATGTTATTCTACATACGTGAGAGAGACACTCGTGAGATAATAATCGTTCAAATCACACGTGTATATATATCATGTAAATGAGGTCATATCAAGCAAGTCTGGCAGGGACCTGTTTTCCACTGCTTATGATGCCAGAGTCACCGAGACGAACGTCATTATGGACAAAAATTGCGCTCGCTAATTACCCTCGATGAAATTTTAGAACTAACACGTCACGCCACACTTTCAGAGTGACGTTTCTTTACTTTGACGTAATATATTGCACGAGGCTTTACAAGAGATCGAGGTTCCAAAACAAGCGTCTTCAATATAGCTGCCTCGACTGCAGGAAATTTTCAGTAAAATACACGTAGGTACAGTGTGTAGGATAAACAGAATACTACATGGCTTGCTGTGTCGTACCAGATTTACACTCGTTGCTTTTTCAAATAATAAACAGCTCGCTTTCGCTCGCAGTTCAATATTTAAAAAAACAACTCGTGTACATTTGGTACGACACAGCAAGCCATGTAGGCTAGTATTCTCTATGTCTCTGTGTTCCCGTCAGCGAAATTTTGTTTCACACGTCAGTTACGGGCTTTCAATCCCGAAGGCTATTTCCGAGTAGCTACGAACGTAAACGGAAGTTCCGATGTGTTCGGATGCTTATCGATTTGAGTTGTCGTTCGTGTCTCGCTGACCCAGTACACGGTAGCGCTGGAATGTGTGCAATCCGAGCTATACTGTTCAAAAAAAGAAACGCATAGTTGCTACTTGCCAAATTTGTTTTATTTTTCGAAAAAATTAACAGAAAATCCAATATTTAGATTATTTGTTTGAAATTTGGTATGGACACAGTTGAATGCACACACAGTTCATTTGCATCTTCAAATCAATCAGTCAATCAATACGATTGGGTGCCGAGGCTGTCAAGTCAGTAGGGGGTGTGACTGCCTTGAGCAGCAACAACTGCCCGGCACCTTCTGGGCATGGACTGGATCAGATGCCGGATATCTCGCTGTGGGATGGTGTCCCACTCCTCCTGAAGTGCCTGCAATAGATCGCGGTGATTTGCCGGCGCTTCTTCTCGCCTGCGCACACGTCTGTCCAATTCATCCCAGAGATGTTCTATCGGGTTCATGTCTGGCGACATGGATGGCCAGGGAAGCACCTGGACATGGTGGTCGGTGAGGAACTGGGTGGTGAGTCGTGCTGTGTGCGGGCGAGCGTTGTCCTGCTGGAATATGGCATCCTGGTCAGCCAGAAGAGGAAGGGCGTGTGGGCGCAGAATTTCCTCCACGTATCGCTGGGCAGTTATGCGCCCTTGGACGTGCACCAGGGTGCTCCTTCCAGCGGTATTGATCGCCCCCCACACCATGACGCCTCCACCACCATGAACGGGTGCCTCATCCACACAGTTGGGCGCGTAACGTTCGTTTACTCTCCGGTAGACCCTCCTCCGACCATCATGTCGCTGGAGCAGGAAGTAGGACTCGTCGCTGAACCACACGTGTCTCCAGTGATTCCGGACGGTCCAGCGAAGGTGCTGGTTGCCCCACTGCACTCGGTTCTGGCGATGGCGGCGGGTGAGGACAGCTCCTCTGTGAGGTCTGCGAGCTCTCAAACCAGCTTCATGCAGGCGGTTCCGCACGGTCTGGTCCGATAATCGGTGTGGCCCGGGGAGAGCCTGGACAGAAGATGAGGCCGACAGGAAACGATTCCGGAGGTGGCGGAGCCGTATGAAGCGGTCGTGGGCAGCAGTTGTCGCCCTTGGTCTTCCCGCTCGTGGCAAGTCAGCAACGGAGCCAGTGGCTTGAAACCTGACCCACAGTCTACTGATGGTGCTCTGGGACACGTGGAAGTGCCTGGCGATTGCACTTTGACTTTGGCCTGCTTGTAAACGACCCAATGCAATTTGGCGGTCTTCTCTGCTCAATCGGGCCATCTTTCGTCGCTGAATTGTCGTCTGATTTCTTTGTGGCGAACAATCCGCTTTTATGGGTTTTGGAAGACATGGTGAGAGCTCAATATTCCCCGAGTTTCACGAGATTACACTGAAGCATGACGAGTGGTCATGCCAAATGAGCAATTTTGACATTGTAGCCACTGATAACGCATGCGTCACGTGCAGAGCTCACTTGTGGCAATGGACGAAAGGTCGACGACCAGCTAAACATTTTCTACAGTTTGGTGGATATCCTTGTAGCCATATAACTAAATTAACCAAATATTACAAGCTATGCGTTTCTTTTTTTGAACAGTATATGACAGTTCGGGGTGCAAGCTGTAATTATCAAATACTCACAGAGAGCAAACGTTCGGAGAGAGAGAGAGAGAGAGAGAGAGAGAGAGAGAGAGAGAGAGAGAGAGAGAGAGAGAGAGAGAGATGACAGTGGATTATTACTTTATAATAATAATAATAATAATAATGGAAACTTATAGAGCGCTTACCTGGAAGCTCCAAGCGCTTTACAATGACATTGCTATACACATGTACAAAACCAAAATACAAGCATTAAGACACAAAAAGAACAGGAGTACAAAAGCAAATTCATCGTTTAAATCCATGCAGTCACAAACAAACACACGCGTGCGCACGCACATACGCGTGCGCATACACACACACACACATGCTATCACCACACACATGCACAGATACACACAGACACACAGATACACATTCACATTCACACACACACACACACACACACACACACACACACACACACACACACACACACACACACACACCGGGGTCACCGGACAGTATGAAAGTTACTGGTTAGTCTAGAAAATGCTGTGTGAACAGGTGCGTTTTCAGATTTGATCTAAAAGAAGAATAGGATGGGCTATGTCTGACAGAATAAGGAAGGGAGTTCCATGTTTTAACAGCAGCAAATGAAAATGCGCGTTGTCCATGTACTTTTCTTTTTTTTGTTGGAATTCGGAACATTCGAGTGTCAGCGGCAGAGCGCAGTGATCTGGAAGGGACGTACAGGTTTACGAGTTCAGACAGATATGAAGGTGCAGAACCAGTGATGATTTTAAAACAGAGACACGAACTTTTGTACTTAATTCTTTGATTGACCGGAAGCCAGTGCAGATATTTCAAAAGGGGAGTACAAGGTTGCTTCTTGGAGGATTTACAAATTAATCTTTCAGCTGAATGCTGAACCCTTTGTAGTGGTTGGATGATAGTCTGGGGGCTACCGATTATTACTGAATTACAAAAGTCTATTCTAGATAGCACACACGAAGAAATTAGTGTTTTGGTGGCCTCTTCAGTCAGACAAGAGCGGACTGAACTATTCCTTTTCAACTCAATGTATGCGGCCTGGCAGGTTTTGGTGACATGCTGTTTCATAGTCAGATCGCGGTCAATGATGACTCCAAGATCGCGGACTTTATCTGCAAAATCAATGCTAACAGCACCGAGTGTTACTGCTTTTAGAAGAGAGTGAGTTTTTGTGGATTTTGAGAAACACATCGCCTCGGTCTTATCGTCATTCAGTTTGAGTTTATTTTCTGACATCCATGTTTTAACAGTTGAAGTACAGATGTTTAAAGAGTGAAGGAGGTTAGGAATGTTTTCAGGTGATTCTGATTTGTATAGTTGTGTGTCGTCTGCGAACATTTCATGCTCGACGGAATGAGTCGAGATTACATTGGACAGAGGAGTTGTATAGAGAATAAAAAGGACAGGACCCAGCACAGAGCCTTGTGGGACGCCAAACTCAAGGGGAACTGTGGCTGACTGGTGGTCATCAACAAGAACAAACTGCTTTCTCTCAGTTAGATACGACCGAAACCACTGAAGTGCGGTATTGCGAATGCCAAAAGCCTGCTCCAACCGACGGAGAAGAATTTCGTGATCGATGGTATCGAACGCAGCCGAAAGGTCCAAAAGTAGAAGAACCGAAACTTTATCTTCATCAAGGGAGACTAAGAGATCGTTTACTACGCGTAGAATAGCGGTCTCTGTACTGTGTCCTGGACGGTAAGCAGACTGGTGAGGGCTCAGGAGATTGTTACAAGAGAGATGGGAAGCAAGTTGGTGGAGAACGATTTTTTCAAGAAGTTTAGAACGGAAGGGAAGATTTGAGATAGGTCTATAGTTCTTCAGTTGGTTAGGATCTAGTGAGGCTTTCTTTAGAATGGGTCTTACAACTGCCATTGGCCCCTGGGAAGGGGTAATATAATTATGCAGTGACAACTTTGCAGTGTCCACCTTGACAGTAGCCTGTCAATGGACGCCCACATCAACTCACTCTGCATAACCGCCTTTCTTGAAATGCGGAGGATTAGCCAAATCAGACACCTTCTTTCCCTCGACGCAACCAAGACACTGGTTTCGGCTTTTATTTTGTCGAGACTGGATTACTGCAACTCGCTCCTAGCCGGCCTCCCAGCTGCAGACGCCAAGCTAGACCGCCTACAGCGCATCATGAACAATGCAGCACGTCTTGTGCTGCGCAAGCGCAAGCGCGACCATGTCACCCCTCTCCTCATGACCCTTCACTGGCTACCAATCAAAGCACGCATAACATATAAAATAGCTACCCTGTGTTACCGTAGCCTTCACGACGACTCTGCCCCTTCTTACCTGTCTTCGCTCTTAAAGCCACACGTCCCCACACGCAACCTCAGATCCGCTGACGCAGGGCACCTTGTTGTCCCACGCATCAAACTGAACGCTTTCGGCAAGCGCGCCTTTATCTACACAGCTCCCTCTATTGGAACTCTCTGCCCATGTCTGTCCGCCTTTCCACCTCTCTCCTTTCCTTCAAGTCCTCTCTAAAAACACATCTCTTCCGGCAATACTTCAACCCCTAGCCTGTTCAGTATCTGCCACATTGAGGAGAGGGGTCACTTGCCATCGTAGCGCGCTGTGGGCCGGCTGGGGGCGGGTTGCTATTTCATGTGCACTATGAGTGCGACAACACGTGCCTTGGCGTGTGTGTGCGAGGGCTGTATTTTGTATATTGATTATTTGATACATGTATAAATGTGACTCCAGGAATATGTTTTGTTTTAATCTTGTGTCGATACTATTTAGTTCTGCCTCGTTATTAGCCATTGGGTATAACTGTTTTATCATCACTGCTTTGTTGTTGTTCTGTGGCCATTTACGTTGAAAGACTTGTTATACATCGACATTGATAGTTTTATTCTTCTTCTTCTTCGTAGTTCGCTAGATAGTTTTATCATAAGAACCTTTTCTAATTCCTTGTTCTTTAACTATATGTATACATAAATGCATATTGTAAAGCAGTATGCATTGTTAGAGGATTTTTTTAGTAGCAGTGTTTAAATGTCGAAGCTGCTTTTCCCAGTTTTACCTAAGAGACCGACTGTATATTGTGTTATTGTATTTGTCAGACTTGATTGTACCAAGTCCCTACACATGTTGTAATGCTCTTAGAGCCAAATATTTTTGGTTTTTTTTGTAAGGGATAGGCGCAATATAAATACACTTTATTATTATTATTATTATTATTAACTTTACCTAAAGCTTGCAGCGTGGAAAAACACCATAATATGGTGTAATGAATAAGACCGGTACATAGCTGCATTCTGTTATAGCACACGGCGGGTACAACGTGCCCCCAATGTGCAGCAGAGCGGAACGACACAAGGGTCCGGGTAGGATTGTACCTGTCATCATGGCCTGCCTTTTATGACAGCCAGTGTTGTGTAGAATTCTTTTCTCTGAGCCTCAGTGTACCTGTCATCATGGATTACCTTTTCGCGCACCAGTGTTGTGCAGACTTGTTTACTCTGAGCGTCAGCCTACCTGTCCTACCCCTGTTGTTATTCAACCCCCTCCCCCCCTCCACACACACACACACACACTCACATACACACCTTGGATTATCTCTTTTATAAACAGAGAGATTGCGAGAGACAGAGATAGACAGACAGACAGAGACAGTCAGTCAGCGAGACATTGAGACAGACAGTGAAACAGAAAGGGGGGAGGGGAGGGGAGAGATCGAGAGAGACAAAGACAGAGACGGTTGGGTAGTTATTGTTGTTTAACGTCCCTTTAGCCATTATGGCGAAACCGGACTGGGACAGAGGCAGACAGACAGACAGATAGAGGTAGACAAATAGAAACGTAAAGAGAGAGAGAGCCAGTTTTTGTTCTGCGTAAATGTTTCAGTTTTCAAAACACATACATAATTGCATTTCTGCCGAGTAAGGTCCTCGGCTGAGTTCATCGCGACCTGGATGTGCAGTTACATGAGACGAACAAGAGTCCGGGTAAGCTTGCTCCTTTCAAAAAGGCAAGCCTGTTTTCACGGCCTGTGTTTGCTTCGAACGTCAGCGTACTCGTGATTATAGCAAGTCGTGACTCAATTAACCGGGTTACAGAAATGTGAAAGACAGCAGCTTTTGTCCGACGTAAACGTATCAACTTACACACAAATACATATTTGTATAGATGTATTTGTGCTAACCCAAGTACGCTCAACCCCAAACCACCACGATCCCACGATGAGTTCTTCGCGACCCGTATGTGCAGTCGAGTGAGACGTCTCGAGGATCCGGGTACACGTATCGCGTGACCATGATGAATCCTTTATCTTCACGCCGGAAAAATAGATGCATCGTGTTTTGTTGGCGTAACACAAAATATACGGTTCGCATAAGCTCGCGAGAAAAACTTGAGATGGGTGGCTCTATATTTGTGAGTGCACATGTATCTTAAAGAAGGCAGAACCCACGTCACAGACTCGCTTGCAGGAGGTACAAAGGAATAACCCGAAAGAACAAGAAAATGTATGGTTGTTTATTTTAGCTAACTATCCAGCCACCATTTCTATGAACTTAAATTCGTTTCGATGTTCTAATATTCGTATTCGTATTCGGTAAAAAAAACTTTGCGCCATCAGGCAGGAACTGTTCCTCATGAACACACAAATCCGTGGAAATCACAAGTATAAAACACAGCGGGTTCGCTACTAACAAAAAAGCGACCTCCTCTCTCCAGACCCAGAGACGTACTAACGTAAAAAGAACAGTTTATCCTCGACATCGACTTGATATGTTAATGAGGCTAAACACCGAAAACTACTCAAAACTAACATTTGAACACACCCAAACAACGCTGCTATAACAGGTTCGAAAACGTTATGGCAAAAAGATATAGACAACATACCGAAATAAATACACCCCAACTACGCTTGATACCTGATAACATGATAGCACGGATCATGATAAGCCAAAACAGGGTCGCCTGTTCATGACTGCGGAAAAGAGCAAGTCATAGCCGCTCAACACGTGCTAACTAAAACTATGCCAAGTTGGTCAAAAATACAAGGTGAGCGTTACTCAAGTCTTGTGACCTTCGTGCATCCAGAAAACATAACAAACTACGATGCTTCGTCGAGCACACGTACGTCACGCAAATAACACGTGGACGAAACCAAAAAAACAGTCACACACGAAACCTGCCTTGAGCAACGGCAAGCACACTCCCACCACAAAGCGCGCTAATGCGCTTTCAACACAACAACCGTAGACCTAATATAGGTCCCTGCAACAACCAAAACATCAAAAACCGTTTTAGGGCGAAAACTTAACTTACAAAAGAATTCTACTCGTACCCACTTACAGTTGCTCAAAACGAGACTATAAAACGCACAAGGCATAAACTTGAAACCTGTCCAAAACTTATTTACAGTTACTCAAAACCAAGACTATGAACACACTTGGAACCTAGGTTTTGTTCCTCCAAAACTTACTTACAGTTGTTCAAAACATGACTATGAACGCACTTGGAACATAGATATGAACTTTTCAAACTTAGTTGGTCAAAACACGACTATGAACACACTTGGAACATAGATATGAACTTTTCAAACTTACAGTTGTTCAATACACGACTATGAACACACTTGGAACATAGATTTGAACCTTTCAAACTTACTTAACAAGCTTTTAGCAGTGATCCCGCTCCTTGGGGTCACCACGCTACACATTCTAACTCGCCTTTAGCAGTGATCCCGCTCCTTGGGACCACCACACTACACATTCTAACTCGCCGTTAGTAGTGATCCCGCTCCTTGGGACCACCACACTACACCTTCTAACTCGCCGTTAGTAGTGATCCCGTTCGTTGGGACCACCACACTACACCTTCTAACTCGCCGTTCAAAAACGTAACTATGAACGCACTTGGAACATAGATATAAACTTTTCAAACTTACATAACAGTTGTTCAAAACACGACTATGAACGCACTTGGAACATAGATATGAACCCTTTAAACTTACAGTTGTTCAAAAACATGACTATGAACACACTTGGAACATAGATTCGAAACTTTCAAAACTTACTTAACAGTTGTTCAAAACACGACTATGAACGCACTTGGAACATAGATATGAACTTTAAAAACCTTACAGTTGTTCAAAAAAAGAAACGCATAGTTGCTACTTGCCAAATTTGTTTTATTTTTCGAAAAAATTAACAGAAAATCCAATATTTAGATTATTTGTTTGAAATTTGGTATGGACACAGTTGAATGCACACACAGTTCATTTGCATCTTCAAATCAATCAGTCAATCAATACGATTGGGTGCCGAGGCTGTCAAGTCAGTAGGGGGTGTGACTGCCTTGAGCAGCAACAACTGCCCGGCACCTTCTGGGCATGGACTGGATCAGATGCCGGATATCTTGCTGTGGGATGGTGTCCCACTCCTCCTGAAGTGCCTGCAATAGATCGCGGTGATTTGCCGGCACTTCTTCTCGCCTGCGCACACGTCTGTCCAATTCATCCCAGAGGTGTTCTATCGGGTTCATGTCTGGCGACATGGATGGCCAGGGAAGCACCTGGACATGGTGGTCGGTGAGGAACTGGGTGGTGAGTCGTGCTGTGTGCGGGCGAGCGTTGTCCTGCTGGAATATGGCATCCTGGTCAGCCAGAAGAGGAAGGGCGTGTGGGCGCAGAATTTCCTCCACGTATCGCTGGGCAG
Organism: Littorina saxatilis; assembly: GCF_037325665.1. Taxonomy (NCBI): domain Eukaryota; kingdom Metazoa; phylum Mollusca; class Gastropoda; order Littorinimorpha; family Littorinidae; genus Littorina; species Littorina saxatilis. The sequence goes on along the minus strand of NW_027126529.1, from coordinate 23,174 downwards.
TTATGCGCCCTTGGACGTGCACCAGGGTGCTCCTTCCAGCGGTATTGATCGCCCCCCACACCATGACGCCTCCACCACCATGAACGGGTGCCTCATCCACACAGTTGGGCGCGTAACGTTCGTTTACTCTCCGGTAGACCCTCCTCCGACCATCATGTCGCTGGAGCAGGAAGTAGGACTCGTCGCTGAACCACACGTGTCTCCGGTGATTCCGGACGGTCCAGCGAAGGTGCTGGTTGCCCCACTGCACTCGGTTCTGGCGATGGCGGCGGGTGAGGACAGCTCCTCTGTGAGGTCTGCGAGCTCTCAAACCAGCTTCATGCAGGCGGTTCCGCACGGTCTGGTCCGATAATCGGTGTGGCCCGGGGAGAGCCTGAACAGAAGATGAGGCCGACAGGAAACGATTCCGGAGGTGGCGGAGCCGTATGAAGCGGTCGTGAGCAGCAGTTGTCGCCCTTGGTCTTCCCGCTCGTGGCAAGTCAGCAACGGAGCCAGTGGCTTGAAACCTGACCCACAGTCTACTGATGGTGCTCTGGGACACGTGGAAGTGCCTGGCGATTGCACTTTGACTTTGGCCTGCTTGTAAACGACCCAATGCAATTTGGCGGTCTTCTCTGCTCAATCGGGCCATCTTTCGTCGCTGAATTGTCGTCTGATTTCTTTGTGGCGAACAATCCGCTTTTATGGGTTTTGGAAGACATGGTGAGAGCTCAATATTCCCCGAGTTTCACGAGATTACACTGAAGCATGACGAGTGGTCATGCCAAATGAGCAATTTTGACATTGTAGCCACTGATAACGCATGCGTCACGTGCAGAGCTCACTTGTGGCAATGGACGAAAGGTCGACGACCAGATAAACATTTTCTGCAGTTTGGTGGATATCCTTGTAGCCATATAACTAAATTAACCAAATATTACAAGCTATGCGTTTCTCTTTTTGAACAGTATAGCAGACTCGGGCATTTTTACTGCTATGATTACCTTACCTCTCAATTGGGTAAAAACAAATTTTGAAAAAGCCTGTTCATATAAATAAAATAAATAAAAAATGTACAACACATACATTTATTTTCAGAAGCCTCAGCCTGGGGATATCATCAAGTACCCACGGAAAATGTACAGCCACTATGCCATCTGCGTCGGTAAGTCTTATGAAAAATGCAGCGCGGTATACCCCCCTCCCCTGCGCCCAGAATCACCTAATTTTAAATTCTGAACCTGAGGAAACCGGCACACTAAAACAGGGCTTAAAATTAATTTACCAACAGAATAGATGAATCTGGCAACAGAGAGGCTTACCTCATCAACAGATTTTCCACCACGAAAAAGGATTCTTTGAGCACGAAAAAAGATGATTTCAGCCACAGATAAGATGATTCAAGCACGTAAAGAGATGAAACTAGCAAAAAACTACTCACCAACTTTCTTTCTTTACTTGGTGTTTAACGTCGTTTTCAACCACGAAGGTTATATCGCGACGGGGAAAGGGGGGGAGATGGGATAGAGCCACTTGTTAATTGTTTCTTGTTCACAAAAGCACTAATCAAAAAAATTGCTCCAGGGGCTTGCAACGTAGTACAATATATGACCTTACTGGGAGAATGCAAGTTTCCAGTACAAAGGACTTAAAGGCACAGTAAGCCTCCCGTAAACCATCACAGAGCTCCCCGAGCGTCTACATACAGTACAAGCATACTTCCATTTGAACGCTCACCGAACGGGAACATCCTGGCTGCTTTCTGTCGAGCGTGAGAAATTTTAAAAGAATTTATTTTCGTGGACTTGGGCTGCAACAACAATGGCGCCTCGTTTTGGTGCTGGACGGCTGTTATAACGGAAATCACGCCCGGACAGTAAGCCTCCCGTAAACCATCACAGATACTGTCAGGCATTTACACACAGTACAAACACGCTTCCATTTGAACACTCACCGAACGGGAACATCCTAGGTGCCCTACGTAAAGAGCGAGCAATTTTCAAAGAAATAATTTTTCGGATTGTCTCCATCTCAATCGGACCCATCTTGAACTCAGGTCAAAAATGAGTTACTTCCCCTCAACTGGCGATAGCCGTGGAGCGATGATTATCAGAATGATTCGGACCGTGGTGCGTTTTGGCGCTGGACCTAACTTTTAAAATCTAAATAATAAATTCTCAGCTTGTTACACAAACATTCTTAAATCATACAAGAATTCTTTTTTCATCAAGACAAGATCAGTAAAATTCGAAGTTTTGAAAGTTTGAAAAGCCCGAAAGCAGGGTCACGCAAGGTCGTGATTTGAAGAAATGTAAGGGGCTTATTGTCCGTCATGCCTATATTGGACATGAATTGGTTTATACGATCAACAACAACAAAAAAGAAAAAAAAAGGTGGGGCTGGTCAAAAGAGGGAGGATGACGGGAGTGGGGGTGATAAGATATTTAAGAGGATCTGTTAAGATTGGATAAGGTCGAGTACTTTGTATCACCTGAATATTGGTGGGATCCACATACGTATTCTGGGGGGATGGGACGATAAAAACGAGTGTTTATTTCATCCAATTGATGTTTGAAAGTTATAAAAGTCAGAGCCACATTTGATTAATACCGGTTAAAAGCAGGTATCCGTATTGGGAAACAGCATCCCAATACCGAGAGAAAATTGAGTTCTCTTAAAATTATTTGCACTGGTTAAAACCATCTAGCTATGTTTGACTTGTAAATACACTTAAGCAGCAGGGAGCTGTGTTTCCAGCCTAGTTCTGTGTGGTGATGCAGAAATTGTGTTGGTGTGAGCTTGTGGGTGTGTTGGTATTCATGCACGGCGTTAAAATTTACTTTGTTAAAATCACAGTTATGAAAGATGTGTTCAAAGCTAAAAACTTCTCCGCACTCGCAGTGGTGCAGGAAGAGGTTATGGATACAGCCCTCGGTGCGGGTTCTGTGGAACATTCTCAGGAGGGAGGGGGGAAATGATCCCCCGTCAGGCTGACTCGCGAGGCCGCAAAAAAATGTCTTTTTATATTTAGTGAAGTTTTGACTAAATATTTTAACATCGAGGGGGAATCGAAACGAGGGTCGTGGTGTATGTGCGTGTGTCTGTCTGTCTGTCTGTCTGTCTGTGTGTGTGTGTAGAGCGATTCAGACTAAACTACTGGACCGATCTTTATGAAATTTGACATGAGAGTTCCTGGGTATGAAATCCCCGAACGTTTTTTTCATTTTTTTGATAAATGTCTTTGATGACGTCATATCCGGCTTTTCGTGAAAGTTGAGGCGGCACTGTCACGCCCTCATTTTTCAACCAAATTGGTTGAAATTTTGGTCAAGTAATCTTCGACGAAGGCCGGACTTCGGTATTGCATTTCAGTGTGGTGGCTTAAAAATTAATTAATGACTTTGGTCATTAAAAATCTGAAAATTGTCAAAAAAAATAAAAATTTATAAAACGATCCAAATTTACGTTTATCTTATTCTCCATCATTTGCTGATTCCAAAAACATATAGATATGTTATATTTGGATTAAAATCAAGCTCTGAAAATTAAATATATAAAAATTATCAAAAATTTTTTTCGAAATCAAATTAAAAACACTTTCATCTTATTCCTTGTCGGTTCCTGATTCCAAAAACATATAGATATGATATGTTTGGATTAAAAACACGCTCAGAAAGTTAAAACGAAGAGAGGTGCAGAAAAGCGTGCTATCCTTCTCAGCGCAACGAATACCCCGCTCTTCTTGTCAATTCCACGGGCACTGCCTTTGCCACGGGCGGTGGAGTGACGATGCTACGAGTATACGGTCTTGCTGCGTTGCGTTGCGTTCAGTTTCATTCTGTGAGTTCGACAGCTACTTGACTAAATATTGTATTTTCGCCTTACGCGACTTGTTATATTTAGTCAAGTTTTGACTAAATATTTTAACATCGAGGGGGAATCGAAACGAGGGTCGTGGTGTATGTGCGTGTGTCTGTGTGTCTGTGTGTCTGTGTGTGTGTGTGTGTAGAGCGATTCAGACTAAACTACTGGACCGATCTTTATGAAATTTGACATGAGAGTTCCTGGGTATGAAATCCCCGAACGTTTTTTTCATTTTTTTGATAAATGTCTTTGATGACGTCATATCCGGCTTTTCGTGAAAGTTGAGGCGGCACTGTCACGCCCTCATTTTTCAACCAAATTGGTTGAAATTTTGGTCAAGTAATCTTCGACGAAGCCCGGACTTCGGTATTGCATTTCAGCTTGGTGGCTTAAAAATTAATTAATGACAGACCTGTTTACCCTAAACCCGAGGCAAGAGTACTTTCCCAAATTGTTGAGTGTATTTTTCAAAAAGTTGGTGTACTTTGCAAGCAAAGCCATGTGGGCTAGGGAAAATGTACGCGTGGGTGCAAACGTGTTTGTGTAAAAATAGCATGTCTTGTGAACACCTTCAGAATTTAACTCCTTCCAATACAACAGGGATAAAACAATTTTATTTACCTGTCAGTTTATAGCATTATAACCAGTGTCTTCCAAACAGATTGATAATGAAAAGATGAAGTTCGTGAAATAACATCTGCGGTTGACAGTGGCAAGTTCATTTTTACAATCATCTCAGAAAACATTGCTTCAGCACGGACTACCTCCTTTTCTTCTGGCAGGATTTGCTTTGCGGGAATGAACTTCATAATTCCTTGGCAGCTTTCAGCGGATTTCTTTGCAGCAACCTTGTCCGGGTGAGTTTTGGAACTGCAGTGTCGTTCGATGTCATATTTCCCAGCATGGGCAACGGAGAAATCTGATTTACAGTACTTGCAGTGTGCATGACTTTTTCCCATAGTAGCAATTCCTGGCTCTTTCTTATATTTCTCCAAGAAAATCTGCTGCTTCTGCTGTTTAGATTTGGTACAGTCATCCGAAACTGGCACATTTTTCCGCTTCATTTTGCCACGATTGTCCAGACGACCGCACGTGCCAACAACTGAACAAGGTTTCCACACCTGAAGACTCGCTGTCATGGTTATCTCCCTTCGACCGAAACCGGTATCAGTTGTACCATCCCGTAATCAGCACACCAACACCGCAAAACGTATTCTAGACTTTTTCTTAGGCGTATTGTGTGCGTGTGTCACGTATTTGCGTACCGATAATAATTTGGCGTACAAAATACGCCCAAATCGTACTGGTAAACAGGTCTGTAATGACTTTGGTCATTAAAAATCAGAAAATTGTAAAAAATAAATAAAAATTTATAAAACGATCCAAATTTACGTTTATCTTATTCTCCATCCTTTGCTGATTCCAAAAACATATAAATATGTTATATTCGGATTAAAAACAAGCTCTGAAAATTAAATATATAAAAATTATTATCAAAATTAAATTGTCCAAATCAATTTAAAAACACATTCATCTTATTCCTTGTCGGTTCCTGATTCCAAAAACATATAGATATGATATGTTTGGATTAAAAACACGCTCAGAAAGTTAAAACAAAGAGAGGTACAGAAAAGCGTGCTATCCTTCTTAGCGCAACTACTACCCCGCTCTTCTTGTCAATTTCACTGCCTTTGCCATGAGCGGTGGACTGACGATGCTACGAGTATACGGTCTTGCTGAAAAATGGCATTGCGTTCAGTTTCATTCTGTGAGTTCGACAGCTACTTGACTAAATATTGTATTTTTGTCTTACGCGACTTGTTATTACTTAGGATACGTGGTTTTGTGTTGTCAACCAGGGCTAAGTCATCGGCATATAGCATAATGGTGGCTCCTCCCACGTCCACAAGATCTATGTCGTGTAACATTATCATGAATAAAGTTGGGGCAATCACACTACCCTGGGGCACCCCCATATCTATCTTCTGTGGGGCTGATGTAGCGGAGCCAACTCTAACTGAAATTTCACGATCAGAGATAAAACTCTTTATGAAGTGGTACAGGCGCCCGGTGACACCAATACGCTGTAATTTAGTTAGGAGGCGAGCGTGCCACACTGAGTCATAAGCTTTTTGTATGTCAAAGAAGGTGGCAAGAAGGGCGTGGCTTTTATGCACTAATGCTTTTTTCATAGTTTCCACTAGTTTGACAATATGGTCTGTACAGGATCGGCCTTTCCTGAAGCCCGCCTGACATGAGGGGATGATTTTATGTTTATCCAGGTAAAACTCTAATCTTTCTTTTATAACTTTTTCATACAGTTTACCTAGGTGGGGAGTTAATGATATGGGGCGGTAACTACCTGGCACATCCTTAGGTTTACCTTGTTTATGAATAGCTACGACCTGTGCATGTTTCCAGGCTTGGGGAATAGTGTTTTTAATCCAGATAAAGTTATAAAAATCTGCTAAAATGTTAATAAACGATTGTGGGAATTTACTTATTAATCTGTAAGATATAATGTCTACTCCTGATGCTTTTTTAACATCCTTTATATCTTTTATTGCCCTGCCACACTCCCTTGACGTAATGGGACTATTTATAGGATTGGAGTTGTCACTGGGGGGATCGCTGAATTCCTCCTCCATTTGTGTGCGGAAAAATAAATCATCCGGGTTTAGGTGGGCTGATTGGCTGGCTTTAGAAAAAGTCTCTGCTAACACATTTGCCTTGTCTAAATCGGTAGCTGTTTTAGTTCCGTTTACAGTCAGGGGTTTCTCCGGTAGTCTAGTACGCCTCTTATGACGTTTTAATTTTTTCCAAACTTTACCAGAATCCTTATAATCTTTGACGGATGAGTCTACAAACTCCTCCCAATGGGACAGTTTAGCTTTAGCTATGGTCAGGGCACACGTACTCTCCGCCTCTTTCATGAGGTTATAATTTATACTGTTCTGGTTTCGTGAAAAGGCCTTGATGCGTGCTCTCTTAGCCTCTACCACTTTGCTGCATTCTTCGTTCCACCACGAAGATACCTTAGCTTCGTTAAAAACTTTCTTTACCTTCTTCTTTGGAATACATAGGTCGACTGCTGTTAATACTTTAGTCCGTATGTTTTCATAAAAAATGTTAATGTCTTCGTTTTTAACGTCTTCCAATTTAGTTTCACTCAATACTTGTTGGAAATGTTGCCAGTCGGCTTTATTATAGGAATATGGTTGTTGTGGGAGGGTGTTTATTTTGTCTGGTTCGGAGCTATGAATAGAGGTTAAGATGACTATGTGGTCCGAGTGAAGCGTGTCAGGGAAGGCATGCCAGTCTGTCTGCAAGAATAGGGAATTGCTAATGAGAGTCAGATCAATCGCCGAAGCTTTACAGACGTGACTGTCCGGTATTCTAGTTATCTCCCCGTCGTTTAACAGTTGAAAGCCCGAGTCCATAATACAGTCTGCTAGGTAGCTTTTTTTCCCTGGGGGGTAATCTCGTTCCCACATTACGTGCCTGTCATTGAAGTCTCCAGCTATCAGCCAGTTTTTGTTTTTGTGAGAGATGTTACTGATCCAAGCGGTTCGACCACTCTTCGCACAGCCTGTAGGGTAATAAATATTTAAGACATTTAGGTTTTTGCTGCCTTTCATATGCACCTGAACCAGGCAGGACCATACATTTTCTTCAGATGAGACTGGTGAAGTCTCAACGTCATAGGATAGTCCACATCTAATATAAGTGGCGACCTTTATTAAATTTCCCTTTGTTTTTAATGTCAATTACTGGTGGGTAATAAAAGCCATCTAGTTTGGGTAATTTGCTGTAGTGGACATTGGTTGACTGTAGGGCCAATATATCACATGATTCATTATATAGAAAGTCTTTCAGATAACTGATTGTAGTATTGATACTTCTGCAGTTCCACTGCATGATTCTCAGGTTTTGATTTTTTCCTGTGCCTAGTCCTTCCATTGAAGGGTGAATTAGGGAGGTTAAAAATAAAACGGTTAAAACTTGGTATCTGGTGTGCTCCATTATAGGGTCATTTTGTACTGTAAGATTTCCTTTATTGTCAGATCTCTTGCCCCAGCCAGCGAGCCTAGGGCCAACATTGTGTCATCAGGTTTGATGGGGGTGATATTTAGCTTTGTGATGGAGTTGTAGATTGTGGTTAGTGAGTCTATCAGTGCGTTTGGGTTTTGTTGTTGTTTTGTCTGCATCATAAAAATCAAAGTTTGTTCCAAGAATGCTTGGAGTTCTGATTGCTCTTGTGGGACGTGTTTCTTTGTGGTGTAGATTTTCTGTATGAGTGTCTGCGCTAATTCTTCTTCTGCTTTACGTCTCTCTGCTTGGATCTTGCTAAGTATCCCCTCCTCCACTTCTTTCATGACCCTAGTGAGAATTTGTGTAGTGAGGTCGTCTTTCTGCGTCTCCGTGTACGGGAGTGTTTGTTTTGGTTCTGTATTGGTGTACTGTTCTGTCTGTGTGTGTGTGTCTTTCGGGTGTTTTTGTTTGATGTTTGGCTTAAGGGTTCTGGGTTTAGGTCGGGGGCGCGGCCGTTGGGAGAAAGGCGGTATCGCCGCCTCACCGTCTATCGACTCTAGTAGGGGGGCGTGGTCTATCGCCTGGTCGTGATTTTCGTAGCAGACGACGGTTTATAGGCAGTCAAAAGCCATCGCTAGAGTTCTTATGAATCACATTCGGTTTTTTTCGTGAAAAGTCAGAGGTACATAACGTGCTATTGCAGATAAGCTCACAGCGAGCCCCATTCAAATTACAAACTGACGACTGCATTGTGAAAAAGGGAAACTGGATCACACGGGTTCACGATGGCTTAGGGGTAAGATAAACCACGCAAAAATAAATTCTTTGAAAATTGCTCGCTCTTTACGTAGGGCACCTAGGATGTTCCCGTTTGGTGAGCGTTCAAATGGAAGGGTGTTTGTACTGTGTGTAAAAGCCTGGCAGTATCTGTGATGGTTTACGGGAGGCTTACTGTGCCTTTAACATTTCTTACATACTGCTTGACTAAAATCTTTACAAACATTGACTATATTCTATACAAGAAACACTTAACAAGGGTAAAAGGAGAAACAGAATCCGTTATTCGCCTCTTACGACATGCTGGGGAGCATCGGGTAAATTCTTCCCCCTAACCCGCGGGGGGTCTACTCACCAACAAATTAGATGATACTAGCAATGAAACGGATACTTCCTGGAACATTAACTACTAAACTGATACATTCTGTTTGTTAGATTTTCTATTTCAGTTGTTGTTGAATTAGCCTTTTCATTTTCAAGAACATAACTCGATAGAGAAAGACAGAAATTGTACCCAGAGCTTTAGAAAGATCATTCTGATAGTGACAAATCTAATCGAAATAGCTTAACTTGTACATACTCTTGTTCACTCACACATAGGCCACACATAGTGCATGTACAGTACTAAGATTAAAGGTTTAAAAGTTCATCAAATTAAACCTGGAAAGTCACTGACGGACAAGCGCTGCTTTTGCCAACTTTGGGCGCCCGCGTTTCCGCTTTTGGCCGATGGGTATCATCTTCGCTTGGGATGGAGCTTCAGATACTTTGAGTCTGATTTCACATCCCAAAGAGTGCTTGCAAATGTTGCCCTTGAGAAATCCTGGGCAGTTGCACCTGAACTGGTCAGAGTCTGGGTCAATTGTGACCTTCCAGATGGCATGTCTACAGGCAGCAAAGTCATCGAAATCTGCCCATGAGGCAGATTGGTTCTTTTCTTCAACATCCCTGATGGCTGTAGCTAACTCCTTGTCTAAGGTTGAGGATGCGACGTAGATCAAGTTGCCTGCCTTCAGCGACTCCCTAGGCGGATGAGGCCCACTGATAAGCCTCCGTCCACAATTTGAGATCACGCTTGGGGACATCCTGCACAGGGATTTTGGGCTCATCTCCATCTCTACCTGGGGCTCTCTCGGCAGACCAGTTCTTCACAATGTCTTGCTCAACAACAGCGAGGAATCTGGACAACTCCAATCTTTCACGAATGGTATTCTGCCTCTTGATTTGCATGTTGGTGGATTCCAGGGAATTGTTGGTTGAGGGGTGATCAATGGCATATCCCTCGTACCAGGTGATGTTCTGATCGAGCCATGAGCTCTCAAAATATTCGATGAAGGAAACCACTCCTTCTTCCTCTGATGCCTTCGACTTCCTAAGGAACAGAGCTGCGGCTTGGAGGAACGAATCATCATCAGGACACGTTTGGAGAATGCATATGTCTGCCCTGACCTGAGCTCGCAGCTCTTTGTTTATTATTTTGACAAGCTGCTTGTCGGTATTCATTATTACATGAGCCCAGCACACAACTACTTTCTCAGCATCTTGCACAAAAGCCAGTGTGAAGCCGTTCCTGACAGCTCCCGCAGCATCAGCAATGAGGGTAGAGGGTTGGAAATGGAACACACTGTGTGTTGCCAGACTGACACCTGAAATCACTGCAGAGAAGAGGAACTTGAAATCAGCTCTTGTTTCATTGACAGTAACAGCCAGAACCAACGGATAAAATCTCCGAACAGCGTCAGAGTAGCCAGCGATCAAAACAGGGACGCCCTGCCAGATAAGTTTATAAGTCGCGTCAGCATGAACGTTCTTTGACCTCGCCCCCAGCTTCAGTAGACGCTTTGTTGAAACCGCGAGTCGAAAAGATGACTCTCCAGACCCTTCTGCATGACCAGACTCGAAGCCGACGACAAATACCTCATCTTCATCCTCAGGTAAGTCTTGCCTTTTTTCTGCCCAGCTTTCAAGTTCTCCTAATGAAACAGAGTGTCTCCCAAACAGGGTGTTCTTCATCACGGATAGATAGTTCTTGAGCTGAGCGTCTGTTGGCATTTTACACCCTCGATTTCGTAATGCAACAAGGATCGCCCGTGGTTTTTGACCCAATCCTTGAAAAGCTGCTGTATGATGAGTTTCGTGTCCGGATCAATTCCGCGCGTCTTTGGTGCCTGAGAGTGGTCGTGGTCTCCAAACAGGTACAGTACAACTCCGTCATCTTCTGCCTTGTACAGCAGGTACGCATGTGCAGGACAAGGTGCCCCTCTCTTGCATCTGTAGTAGACCTTCTTGCCGTCACTGGTGTGCGTTGTGTTGTACACAGCCCAGTAGTCATTCTGAAACATAAACAGAACTTGCATTTAGAAACCAGCCCTTTGTTACCCCTGTGAACCCCTTCCCCAATGGGTCTCTACATTAGGCCCCCCAAAAAATAGGTGTGGTTAAGGTAACATAGCCCCAAAAAATAGGGTAGGAAGGTAGGCAATCACTTTTTTTTTTAAACTTTTTTATCTAATGTGTACAAATTAAACCTACTTGACAGGGAAATAAGTGTGCGACTCGAGCGCTTTCGCTTTCATTGCGTTTTCTGCACTCGGTTTTTTGTTGTTTTTTTTCTTTTTTTTGACAAATGTAAAAAAAAGTTACAGGGTCGGCCCCTAAAAATAGGGTAGGTCGGGTTACCGTAACCACACCTATTTTTTGTTTAGGCCTTTGCGAAGTTGTTAAACAACTAGACAATGTATTATTACCCCATGGCATCGTGATTATTCCTACCAAATCGGGTGAAACAGAGCTTACAAAATACTGACAAACGGAGAGATATACATGTGACAGGCTTCGGTTCCCAAAACATAGTTGTTCCCAGTCAAACCGGGAGCACACAAAAGTCACAAAGTGACAAGAGGATATAATGTGAAAACACTATACTAACCAGCTTCATGTAGTCTGCAGCTTCCTTGCAGTTGTCAAACTGTGATTCTTTTGTGTAGACTCTCCCAGCTCCACGTTGCCTTTGTTGTGGAGGCTGTTCAGGTTCCGAATCTTCAGATGATTCTTGTGTGATTGGTACCACTATTTCAAACTCCATAGTTGGTGTGTTGATGCTAGGTCAGTCATAAATACAATGGCAAGATCTCGAAGGAATTATACATTCTTCATGAGAAGATGTCAAGAATTCACACTGGTTCAACAATCAAAAAACTGAAAAATACTGCCACTGAAAATTACTCAAGAAAATCAACATTGACCATAATTCACCTGGTGTCAACATTGATCATAACTCACCCAGTGCAATTGTGTGATGAATGGCCATACATTGTACGCAGTTAGTGAAAACTACTCAAGAAAATCAACATTGACCATTCATCCATTCTTTGTAGCTATTTTGTTGTTGAAAACGTCTAATGTGTTGCTCAAAGTGGCTACTCAACTGCTGAGCGTATTGTTTGTTGCTGAAGTGTATTCATTGTTGGTGAATCATCCATTCAGTTGCTGGTTTATTTTTATTGTTGTGGATTCAGCTTTTCTGTTGGTAATTAAAATTTCTTTTTCTGGAAGCATCTATTTATGTGGTGAAAGCGGCTAATTATGTGATTTGTCTGTCTAATTTGAGGGACCATTAAATACAAGCCCTAAAACAGAACAGCTCATCGTCAACCACTCGGGCATGTCCACAAAAGAAACAATGAAAAACAATCCCCCTTTTTGTCGGTTGTGTAATTGCGCAATCCAAAAACGTTAATGTGTATTGCCTGCTTGATTCAGTACCTTCAACCTGTTAATGTAACTGTGGGATCACACTTCAAAGGATTGCCAAAAACACATTATATCATCCTTTTCACAGGGGATGGTAAAATCATCCACAGAACAGACGCTGGGTTTGATCCAGCAGCGTGGGTACCCGCCATTTCCAGCCCCTCTGGTGTTGAAAGCCATAAGGCAAAGATCAGACGAGATCCGCTACTTAACCCTATCTTCGCTGACTACGGATACGAAATCGATAATATGCACGACTCCAAGTACTCGTAAGTATCTTCTTGTTGGTTGTTGGTTGTTGTTGTTGTTGTTGTTGTTGTGTGCAGCGAGATTTCAACACAACTTGCCCAGCAGATTAAAAACTGTGATAATGTCTAGCAAGAAAACTCTCGTATCGCCCCAAGGGCTATACAGTTCAGGCTGGTGGTTGTAATGTGGCCACACACCAGGAATACCTTAGAAATAAACGTCTGAGCGCTCAGTTACTAAAATGGAAAACGGTTGTGTTTTGAGTGGGCATTCCAGACTGTAATTCTCATTGTGACGCCTTTTTGTGTCAGTCATAGTTTTCCTCCTACCTTTGGCCCTGAGAGTGCATAGATATGAAGATTTACTACAGAGCTACGGAGTTCGTTTTGGGTGTTGAACAGATGACAACACACACGAGGAAGGTCTTAGAATTAGTATTTGAGTGTTCTAATTTCCAAATCTAAATGCTGTGTTTGGTAGTCTTTTCAGACGATGATGTTCTCCAACGGCCAGTGTATTTGTTTATGTGATGAGAAGCGTTTTGGCGCTGTACTGCACGAGATGTGCATGCGTTTGCTAGCCTGAAGGTTTGACTTCCTCAATCCAAAGGTTTAATCTGCTTTGAAAGATGGGTATCTATGAAAACAAAATAAAGTATGATGACGAACGGAAATCCGGACTCTTGACACAGAGGATTTGGGCGAAGCAAACTGTTCGCTGATTAAATTTAATTTAATCATTGAAGCATAATTTCTGAGCTGTTCTGAGCAAAGCATTGCAGGTGTTTCTAAATTACAGTACAGTGAATATCCCTTGAGGCGACTTTTTAAGGTCCAAATCGTCTAAAAACTTTCCATAATGGCGCCTTAGGTGTAGTAAGTTTAACATATGCGTTTTTATAGGTGCTATCTCTCCATTATTTCAAAAACTGCCTTTGATGACGTAATATCCGTCTTAAACAAAAAATATTTGCGAAGGCCGGCACAGTGACGGCCACATTTGTACATCCCCCTTTATTCGAGTCAGGGGCGGATTACATCATTTTTGAGAGGGGGGGGGGGGGTCAAAGCGTTTAGTTGAGGGCGCGAAGGGGGGTCCGGGGGCATGACCCACCCCCCCCCCCCCCCTCAAAAATGATGTAATCCGCCCCTGACTCGAATAAAGGGGGATGTACAAAATGTCAGGGTCACCTTAATCACAGGCTTATAACTCAAGTTTTCGCTCTTTTCTAAAACGGTTTGTTTGTTTTGTTTTGTTTATTTGTTGCTTAACGTCCAGCCGACTACGCAGAGCCATATCAGGACGAGGAAGGGGGGGATGAAGGGGGCCACTTGTCAAGCGATTCCTGTTTACAAATGCACTAACCCATTACTTGTGTCCCAGCAGGCTTTAGTAAAACTAAATTAATACCTACTGGAAGATTACCAGTTTCCAGTATGTTAAAATAGGCTTAACCTATCTACTGCTGGACTTACATCAGAACACTAACAGATTAAACTATACATGAATCGCGAGACAAGCGGCAAGAGAAGAGATTTTTGGAAAAAATACAGGTGAATGAGCAAGAAGGCAGAAAAAAGAAAAGAATTCATGAAGAAAAAGAGAGCATGACAGGAAAGAGGAACCAAAAATCTATGGCAATCCGAATGGTGCAAAAGTCCCTTTTAGCTCTTGATGTCTAAATAACACATTATTTAGCTAAATAACGCGTTATTTAGCTAAACAATGCTTTATTTAGCTATATCATGCATTATTTAGCTAAATAATGCATTGTTTAAATTAAACAATGCATTATTTACAGATACAGAAAAAAGAGAGCCCAGAGCACTAAATAATGCATTGTTTAGCATAAATAAGAGATTGTGTTTGTAAATAACTCAATATTTATAAATAATTACGCGTTTTCTCTAAACAATATATTATATGTAAATAAAGTGTTATTTAAATAAATAAAATATTATTTAGATAAATAAAATATTATTTATCTAAATAAAATATTATTTAGATAAATAAAATATTATATGTAAATAAAATATTATTTATCTAAATAAAATATTATTTATCTAAATAAAATATTATTTAGATAAATAATTTATTATTTAGATAAATAATTTATTATTTAGATAAATAATTTATTATTTAGATAAATAATTTATTATTTACTGTTTTTGCCTTGAAATAGTATTATTACACTAAATAATGCTTTATATAGCTATATAATAGGTTTCCGCTATATAATTCATGATTTGGTAAATAATACATTATATACCGTAAATAAAATATTATATACCGTAAACAATTCATTGTTTAGCGCATCGCGAAGCCGTTTTTTCTCTTGTTGTTTTTTTCCACGTGTTTCCGTGGATCCACGAGAGCTCTGTTGATTCTCAAACTGACCAATCAGACAACTAGCATCTGTACACTAATTAAAGTCCCATTGTTGAGTGTGACGAAAACTCGTGGTGACGATTTTAAAACATGTTGGGTCACGCATGGTCCAATCTTACATGGTCCAATCTTACATGGTCCAACCTTACATGGTCCAACCTTACATGGTCTAATCTTACATGGTCCAACCTTACATGGTCCAACCTTACATGGTCCAATCTTACATGGTCCAATCTTGCATGGTCCAATCTTGCATGGTCCAACCTTACATGGTCCAATCTTACATGGTCCAACCTTACATGGTCCAATCTTACATGGTCCAATCTTACATGGTCCAACCTTACATGGTTCAACCTTACATGGTCCAATCTTACATGGTCCAATCTTGCATGGTCCAATCTTACATGGTCCAACCTTGCATGGTCCAACCTTGCATGGTCCAATCTTACATGGTCCAACCTTACATGGTCCAACCTTACATGGTCCAACCTTACATGGTCCAATCTTACATGGTCCAACCTTACATGGTCCAACCTTACATGGTCCAACCTTACATGGTCCAATCTTACATGGTCCAATCTTGCATGGTCCAATCTTGCATGGTCCAACCTTGCATGGTCCAATCTTACATGGTCCAACCTTACATGGTCCAACCTTACATGGTCCAACCTTACATGGTCCAATCTTACATGGTCCAATCTTGCATGGTCCAATCTTACATGGTCCAACCTTGCATGGTCCAACCTTGCATGGTCCAATCTTACATGGTCCAATCTTACATGGTCCAACCTTACATGGTCCAACCTTACATGGTCCAACCTTACATGGTCCAATCTTACATGGTCCAACCTTACATGGTCCAACCTTGCATGGTCCAATCTTACATGGTCCAACCTTACATGGTCCAACCTTACATGGTCCAATCTTACATGGTCCAACCTTACATGGTCCAACCTTACATGGTCCAACCTTACATGGTCCAATCTTGCATGGTCCAACCTTACATGGTCCAACCTTGCATGGTCCAACCTTACATGGTCCAACCTTACATGGTCCAACCTTACATGGTCCAATCTTACATGGTCCAACCTTACATGGTCCAATCTTACATGGTCCAATCTTACATGGTCCAACCTTACATGGTTCAACCTTACATGGTCCAATCTTACATGGTCCAATCTTGCATGGTCCAATCTTACATGGTCCAACCTTGCATGGTCCAACCTTGCATGGTCCAATCTTACATGGTCCAACCTTACATGGTCCAACCTTACATGGTCCAACCTTACATGGTCCAATCTTACATGGTCCAACCTTACATGGTCCAACCTTACATGGTCCAATCTTACATGGTCCAATCTTGCATGGTCCAATCTTGCATGGTCCAACCTTGCATGGTCCAATCTTACATGGTCCAACCTTACATGGTCCAACCTTACATGGTCCAACCTTGCATGGTCCAATCTTACATGGTCCAACCTTACATGGTCCAACCTTGCATGATCCAATCTTACATGGTCCAATAATATATATGGACCATGTAAGATTGGACCATGTAAGGTTGGACCATGTAAGATTGGACCATGTAAGGTTGGACCATGCAAGATTGGACCATGTAAGGTTGGACCATGTAAGATTGGACCATGCAAGGTTGGACCATGTAAGGTTGGACCATGTAAGATTGGACCATGCAAGGTTGGACCATGCAAGGTTGGACCATGTAAGATTGGACCATGCAAGATTGGACCATGTAAGGTTGAACCATGTAAGGTTGGACCATGTAAGGTTGGACCATGTAAGGTTGGACCATGTAAGGTTGGACCATGTAAGGTTGGACCATGCAAGATTGGACCATGTAAGATTGGACCATGTAAGGTTGGACCATGTAAGGTTGGACCATGTAAGATTGGACCATGTAAGGTTGGACCATGTAAGGTTGGACCATGTAAGATTGGACCATGCAAGGTTGGACCATGTAAGATTGGACCATGCAAGATTGGACCATGTAAGATTGGACCATGTAAGGTTGAACCATGTAAGGTTGGACCATGTAAGATTGGACCATGTAAGATTGGACCATGTAAGGTTGGACCATGTAAGGTTGGACCATGTAAGATTGGACCATGTAAGGTTGGACCATGCAAGATTGGACCATGCAAGATTGGACCATGTAAGATTGGACCATGTAAGGTTGGACCATGTAAGGTTGGACCATGTAAGATTGGACCATGTAAGGTTGGACCATGTAAGGTTGGACCATGTAAGATTGGACCATGTAAGATTGGACCATGTAAGGTTGGACCATGTAAGATTGGACCATGTAAGGTTGGACCATGTAAGATTGGACCATGTAAGGTTGGACCATGTAAGATTGGACCATGCAAGGTTGGACCATGCAAGGTTGGACCATGTAAGATTGGACCATGCAAGATTGGACCATGTAAGATTGGACCATGTAAGGTTGGACCATGTAAGGTTGGACCATGTAAGGTTGGACCATGTAAGGTTGGACCATGTAAGATTGGACCATGTAAGATTGGACCATGCAAGGTTGGACCATGCAAGGTTGGACCATGCAAGGTTGGACCATGTAAGATTGGACCATGCAAGATTGGACCATGTAAGATTGGACCATGTAAGGTTGAACCATGTAAGGTTGGACCATGTAAGATTGGACCATGTAAGATTGGACCATGTAAGGTTGGACCATGTAAGGTTGGACCATGTAAGATTGGACCATGTAAGATTGGACCATGCGTGACCCAACATGTTTTAAAATCGTCACCACGAGTTTTCGTCACACTCAACAATGGGACTTTAATTAGTGTACAGATGCTAGTTGTCTGATTGGTCAGTTTGAGAATCAACAGAGCTCTCGTGGATCCACGGAAACACGTGGAAAAAAACAACAAGAGAAAAAACGGCTTCGCGATGCGCTAAACAATGAATTGTTTACGGTATATAATATTTTATTTACGGTATATAATGTATTATTTACCAAATCATGAATTATATAGCGGAAACCTATTATATAGCTATATAAAGCATTATTTAGTGTAATAATACTATTTCAAGGCAAAAACAGTAAATAATAAATTATTTATCTAAATAATAAATTATTTATCTAAATAATAAATTATTTATCTAAATAATATTTTATTTAGATAAATAATATTTTATTTAGATAAATAATATTTTATTTACATATAATATTTTATTTATCTAAATAATATTTTATTTAGATAAATAATATTTTATTTATCTAAATAATATTTTATTTATTTAAATAACACTTTATTTACATATAATATATTGTTTAGAGAAAACGCGTAATTATTTATAAATAATGAGTTATTTACAAACACAATCTCTTATTTATGCTAAACAATGCATTATTTAGTGCTCTGGGCTCTCTTTTTTCTGTATCTGTAAATAATGCATTGTTTAATTTAAACAATGCATTATTTAGCTAAATAATGCATGATATAGCTAAATAAAGCATTGTTTAGCTAAATAACGCGTTATTTAGCTAAATAATGTGTTATTTAGACATCAAGAGCTAAAAGGGACTTTTGCACCATTCGGATTGCCATAAAAATCTACCTAACAGCAAACTAGAAAGCTCCTGCGGTTCCAAAAACAGGAGGGGCCTTTAATTTCATAACCGCAGTGCCCCACTGCGGGATCTAAAACGGTTTTCACCACTGGATAGAGCATAAACAACTCTTTAGGAAAATGTAAAAAATTAATATGAAAATCATGCAAAGGTGACATGCGACTCATTCCGTGGTGGAGGGTCACAAATTTGGATCAAAACAAGGTAAATTGACGAATCTTGTGCAACCTTAGCCAACACAATTACCCAACTACTTTCCAAAACCGTCATTAAAAAGACAAAGGCCGGCTCCTAGGGGGGTCCGGGGGTATGCCACCCTGGACAATTTGGATAAAAACAAGGAAAATGGAGCAATCTGGTGCAATCTGAGTTATCTTTTTTTTCCATTTTCAATGTTGGTTGTTGTTGGGTTTTTTTTTGGGGGGGAGGGGGCTAGGAGGGGCGTTCCGGAAACCCCGAAATCTCCCCCTTGATCCGCCCCTGGAGAATGTATAGATTTGTTTGTTTGTTTGTTTGCTTGTTAGTCCGCACTTAGATCTCTGGTGTTTATGGGTCGATCGAGCTAAACATTTGATTTGTGGATTGGAAGTGAGATGGATGCAGCAAAACTTAGGTTATTACCTATAGTGAAAAAGGGGATATGTGCTTTACACGCCTCACACACATTTTTGTGTAATCTCTTGACTCATAGAAAGAGAGATAGGAGGGAGGGGGTGAACAGATAGAGGTTTTGTGAGACTCGGCTTTCGTATCATGGATTTTAATTTGTCCGGAACAAATACACAATATAAACGATAATTGATTGCTCGGATGTGGGTATGCTGACGGGCTTGTTGGCATGACTGATTAACAGATTTACTGTTAATTGCAGGCCTCTGTCGCCACAAAAAATTGTCCAGGAAGCAGAAACTTTGCTTGGCGAGCTTGGATACAACATTTTCTCGAAGAACTGCGAGCATTTCGTCACCTGGTGTCGTTACGGCAAGAACATCCGCTGTCAACAGATTACACGAACACTTCAGAAAGTGGGAGATATTATCGTTGAGGCAGGTAAAACTGTAGTCCTTGGCACGGCACGGTGTGTCTACTGATTTGGTTCATACAACCGATGTCCCCGTTTCCGTTCATACAGCGTTATTTTTGACACTTGCTTGGGGAAAAACGTGGTGGTAAGTCGTGTGGGCAGCGCGCTTTTGTGATAGTGCAAGAATAAGGTAGCTAATTGGATGGGCTATGTGTACGATAAGTATCAAGGAGCTAGTAATCCTCGTGATAACACACGCGGGCCGAACGTGGCAGAATTGCTTGATTTTTGTAACATTTTCTTGTTTTTTCTCGCTCTATTATCGAATCATCTGACCCCTGATTTGCACATGATCACCAAAACCATTGCCTGTTACGACATTTCGCTTGAACAAAAGTTTATAGAAACCCATGGCTTTTGTACAATCACTTGTCTTTTGAAAACATGCAGATTCCGTTCGTACACTATGTTTCCGTTTGTACAAAAGTGCATGTTTCCGTTCGCACGAACAGCGTTTCCGTTCATACACATTCGTTAGATCGGAGTGAAATTGGCCCCCACTACAAGTTCTGTGTGTTTCAATGGTTGTCAGATAGCACAAAGTACGATTGCGTGTGATATTGGACCTATGTGAACCATAAGATGAATTGAATTTGCAAAAAAATTATCATGTCACACGCTTTCCTTCTTTGCCACTACTAAAGCAAACGTGTGCAAGATTGTATGTTACACGCTTTAGGAGCATGGCAAGAACGGATTCAAACTCAAAATCGTCCCTCCAAAAGACAAACAATTAACACACGACTTTTATTTCTCCTGCTGTTATCGTTTCTTCTCTTTACACATTCTTCAACGCTCAGAATACTGAAAACGGCATCCCAGACGACAGTACTGTTTCCATACGCGAATTTAGCTGCCCTTGGAAAGTGGCTAGCTCAGGAGGCCTGCTCCTGTGTTTAGGTTTGTCAAGCTTGAGTACACAAAACGTGTTTGTTCTCTCCTCTGTTGAAGCTGTGAGACATAAATGCTTTTCCGACTTGGTCGTGTGACAGAGTTTTCTTCCACACTCGATTAGCTGATGTCTAACTCAGCCTGACGACTTCGTTAGACAATCAACGTAATCTCGTGTGGAAGAAAACGTCTGTCACACGACAAAGTCGGAATAGCAGGTAATGTATCAATTGGACATTGGATTTCCCTTCTTCGAGCCATGTGACGTCAGAGGCCTACAAAACTTCATATTTTGGCGTTTCAGGTTGACCAAAACTTCAAAGGAACTACAAAACACACGTCATGTGTTTGATTGCATGTGTGTGTGCTCGTTCAATCGTCAAAACAACAACAAAGTCAGTACATGACGTGTGTTTTGTAGTTACACCCCCGGTATAGGGGTGTGTATAGGATTCGGTCGATGTGTTTGTTTGTTTGTTTGTGTGTTTGTGTGTTTGTGTTCGCATATAGATCTCAAGAATGAACGGACCGATCGTCACCAAACTTGGTGAACAGGTTCTATACATTCCTGAGACGGTCCTTACAAAAATTGGGACCAGTCAAACACACGGTTAGGGAGTTATTGGTGGATTAAGATTCTACAAGGACTTATAGAGGGACATATTAATGGTCAAAGGGAAATAACCTTCTCAGTTGGTGGCAGTGAGAATGGTAAGGACGGGGGTGTTTTTCCTACCTCGGAGGAATTTCTTGTTCTTTAGGCCAAAAAAAAAAAATGTCTGTTTCTGGTAACATGGCTAAAAAAATAGGGTCGGTAGGTAGGGATTTTTTTTTTTTTTTTTTTTTTTTTAAATTTTTTTTTTTTACCCAAATGTAGACCAATAAAACTAACTTTAAAAATTGCGCAAATTCACTATACATAGAGACAAGACACTCAACACATTTACAAATCGTCAGCGGACTTTCGTTTTCACACGTTTTTGTTGTTCATTTTCTCACCCTGTCCTTTACCACAAAAAAAAAAAAAAAATTTTTTTTTGAGTTTGGAAAAAAAAAGTTTAGGGTCGGCACCGAAATTTAGGGTCGGTCGGGTGACCAGAAACAGACAATTTTTTTTTTTTGGCCTTAAAGTTTCAGTTCGGTCAACCTGAAACGCCAGAATATGAAACTAATGTGTGTGCTCGTTCAATCGTCAAAACAACAACAAAGTCAGTTTCTGAAAGGAATTCGATCGATACATAGAGAATACTGCATGGCTTGCTGTGTCGTACCAGATTTACACGAGTTGTTTTTTTTAAATATTGAACTGCGAGCGAAAGCGAGCTGTTCACTATTTGAAAAAGCAACGAGTGTAACTCTGGTACGACACAGCAAGCCATGTAGTATTCTGTTTATCCTACATACTGTACTTACGTGTATTTTACTGAAAATGTCTTGTAGTCGAGGCAGCTAAAATTAATTGAAGACGCTTGTTTTGGAACCTCAATCTCTTCTAAAGCCTCGTGCAATCTATTACGTCAAAGCAAAGAAACGTCACTCTGAAAGTGTGGCGTGACGTGTTAGTTCTAAAGATTCACCGAGGGTAATTAGCGAGCGCAATTTTTGTTTCTATAATGACGTTTGTCCCGGTGACTTTGGCATCATAAGCAGTGGAAAAACAGGTCCCTGCCAGACTTGCTTGACATGACCTCATTTACATGATGTACACACGTGTGATTTGAACGATTATTATCTCACGGGTGTCTCTCTCACGTATGTAGGATAAATAAATGTTATTTGCGTTTTTGACCAAAATATGCCATTTTACACAGATCTCGACAGTCATTGTTCACCTCGACCGCTATTTCGGTCTCGGAGAACAATGACTGTCTCGATCTGTGTAAAATGTCATATTTTGGTCAAAAACGCAAATAACGTATAATATTTTGTGACTTTGTTAATGTTTAGCACATTTATCCATGAACTCTATAGTTATCTTGTTAGAAAAAGTGACACTTTTTTTCTCGAGAATTGTTTCCCTATTGTGCACAAAAATGGGTCATTAATATGTGTACAAATGTGTCATATTTAATTATCACTTTATACTAGGTGTTTGAATGTTTCGTTATTTTGTTATTTATTCAATTATAGATGTTTTTGTTATTTTTTATCTGTTAGAAAATCTTGTTAGAAAAATCATGTGACCATTTTTTCACAGAGAATTGTTGCCTTTTTTTGTAGAAAACAATATGCATGTGAAGGAAATCACGAATAACACTAACAGGCAAAGTTTGGCAGTGATATCCTCCACGCTTTTAGAGCGCTAACCAGAGATATAGCGTGACCTAGCAAAGTGTGTTGCACGCACTGGGAATTCAGCTCACTGAGAGGAGAGTTGACGTTGTAAATCGCAACTAGGGTATTGTTACACTTTACCACTGTCCTTGGACATTGAGGGGTTGTCCAAGTAATCGGCCGGGAGGACGGAAGCCCGGATAGATGCGACAGTACAGCACTTAACAGGTAAATGGAATAAGCATTCGAATATCGTGAGAGTGTTTA